>NW_022991462.1:0-166949 GCF_902827175.1 Gymnodraco acuticeps
ACACACACGCACACCACACGCACACACACACACACACACCACACCACACCACACCACACACACACACAATGACTTTCTTATTATAATAACACAGAAAGGACATTCATTTCTGCTTTCTCCCTTTAAAAAAGAAATCACATAACAATAAATCATTTCAAACCCAGTCTGCAGTTTTGGGTGACTTTGGAGAAAGGGTGGGTTTAGGGACAAAGCCATCTTTACTAGCCAAAGGTGTGTGTGTGTGTGTGTGTGTGTGTGTGTGTGTGTGTGTGTGTGTGTATGTGTATTGTGTGGTGTGTGTGTGTGGTGTGTGTGTGTGTGTGTGTGTGTGGGTGTGTTTGTTTGTGTGTGTGTGTGTGTGTGTGTGGGTGTGTGTGTTGGGGGCATTTGTGTGTGTTTTAATGCATGCAAAGCTACAGTGTCTCGTGATATACGACCACTCGTGTTGCATCTGTTCTAAGAGTCCCGTATTTTACATATACGTGTCCCATCCGGGGTATCCCCAGGTGGGTTTTGTCCAGATGGAAGGGGTCTAGCGTTCGTTGGGAAGGGGGAGGTAGATTTAGAGATTTAGAGGTATCAGGGCAGTTTGGAGGGGGGTCTAATGGGTCCAAGAACAGGCCCTGTAGCGGGGAACCAGGCTCATTAATCATGGTGTCAGCTGTAAATGTGTTTGGGGTTAGGGAGTGATACCTTATCCCTCCTCTATCTGCTGCTGCTCGGCCACTTCTCCCTCCGCCCTGGGCGCTCTCTCCTTTCCGTCTCTTTGTTTCCTCCTCCCTTTACCACCATGCTTTTTGGATGTCTTGTTGTTGGAAGAGATCTTAAAGAGTACGGGCCTCCTTCTCGACAATTTCGTAGCCCTAAAACTCGAACAGTACGATGCAAAATAACTTTCTTTTAGACAGAAAACAAAGACCGAGCAGACCCCGGGATCATGCTGTTGAACAAATGTTGTATTAGCATTTGTATAGCTAAAGCATCCTTGTTTCCTATTGGCTGACTGAACGACGATAAACCACCTCCCCTATTCTTTGTTGTAACCCTTTTTCACATATGTTTTTGTACACGTTTCCGTGTCCATGGGCGAGTTATTTGCACTACATTGACCAACACTTGCCCTTCTTAGTTTTCCAGCACATGAGAGGGTAGTTACTGCTCCGTAACTTCGTACCCCATTAACTCCAGAGAATGAGAAGAATACTTTACCTGAACCTACTGAAAATGGCCTTCTCGTTTAACCTTCCACAGTTTTTGAGGCCTTGTCTTGAGTTCACACACAATCTGCTCTTAACATTAATAACCATAATGATCACATTCTGTGTCCTTTACTACATTGTATAACGTTATATTTCTTGTATATATATGTCCTTCTACATCATTGTACACACACCTTTGATTGCACACATGTGTGCGTGAGTGTTACCATAGCTGATGGCCAGCCTGGGTTAGATGGATGAAGTGTCTTAATGTGTCGTGACACAACAGCCTGGCTCTATCTGTGCTAGATAACAGCGTCTCTCTCACACACACACAAACACACACACCACACACCACACACATACACACATTCAGTCGCAGCTGAAAGTGAACAGCGGCAGAGGCAGAATTGCTTATCACCTCTCACACCTCTCACCACGGGGAATGACCTCTCAGACCTTGTGAGGAAAACAAGAGAGAAGGCGGACAGATGGACAGGAGGAAGGGGAAGAAATCGGAGACGAGCAGCAGACAGCGAAGGTGCGAATAGAGATGCGGACAGGAAGAGACAGGAAGGCGGTTAGTGGCTGATGGATTGGACGAAAGACAGAGAACAACAGTGGGAACGACAGAGAGGGAAAGCGGAGGTGGAAGCACTGAAGCGGAGGCTGAGAGAGACGGAGCGAGACAGAGGAGGAGAAACAGAAGAGCTACAGCAGAGACAGGATTCAACATGAGAGAGGGAGATCTAAAGCAAGAGGATCAACAGCTCCACCTCCATCTCCATCCACTCTTACTTCTGGGAGCCTGACACTAGGTCGGGGCAGATTACTCCTTCACACTTGAGTGTGTTTGCAGAATCTATTAAAAATCCATTAATTGAATGGCACTCCCGTCTCCATTACAATCAAGTTAAAAGGAATGCTCAATCTGGCCTCAGTATGCTGGCATGTCCAACAGAGACAATTAAGCCTCATTAATTATGGAGGAACTCCAAATAGACACTGAAATACATAAATGTGCTGAAATCTCTCACCAGGGACTGCTGGCTGTAGTCCACCATCTTGGAGCCTGTATAAGCTTCCATCATGCTAGTGTGTAATTAAAACCCAGCCCCCGTTACAGCTCGGGATGTGTTTAACATCTGATTTACATAAAAGTGAGAGCGTGCTAATTTAAAATAGATCTGCGTTTAAAAAGCCAGATCTTTGTTCGCTGCAAACGCCGGGGCCTCTGGAGAGCATTTGTCCAACGTTTGTCCCCGTGTTGCGCTTCTCCCCTTCCCCTGTTTTGTTGGCAGGTGATAATCGGCCCCTCGCCCAGAGTTCATTGCCAAAGGCGGCAGGGCGTTTTCAGTAAACACGGAATTAGCATGCAAATGGTGAGGGAGGAAGGGGGCGGGGCTAGGGAGGCGAGAGTTTAAGGTCGCAGGTCAGACGCTCCTCAGACTTGATTCGGGAGCTGTCAATCACCGGCAGCCTGGGGGCACAGACAGGCAACAAAGGGAACAAAGATGGCTGACAAAGAGGGCCCCCCGTCTCTAACTCAACCTCCTCTTTTTTGGGGGCATCGCCGCAGCGCCCTGTAATTAATGGGGTGCCAATCACGCGGCGGGTAAGGCGGTGACTGACGGCCTTTTGGCAAAAATCCTGCCGTGGATGGAGGAACTTCACCTTCAAGACTTCAGCTGCCAACTGCTGCAGTCTTTTTTTTCTCCCAGGGTGCATTTCACCTCCCCTCTGCGTTGGCGTTAAATCTGCATTTAAAATGGAAACGCAAAGACTAGCACTTTTCTAGGAGGAATCTGTAGCAGCACTTTTTTTAGCATGTGTTGTTCATGGCGGGTTGGACACCAGCTTGCTGCCATTTTAGGACAAAAACACCCTCCCTTCCTGTCTCTCTTTCTCCTCTCCTCATGACCGCTATCCCCCCTCATCCTATAGACAAAGACAGACACAGACCCACCAGGGAAAGTCCACCCTCCCTACAGCCTGCCCAGACTCAGATAAAGACACAGACGCTTCCCCATGAGACGGGAGATGGGAAGACAGAGGGATGGGGCGAGAGAGGCCAGAGATCAGGGGGAAAAGAGAGAAAGCGATAGAGAGGAGAGTGACAGATGCAGCCTAAGGTGGCAGAGGAGAAAGAGGGGGCAAAGAGACAGCGAGGGACATAAATAGCTAGTCAGAGGGTGAGTGACTGTGATTCGGATAATGCGTCTAACGTCAATTCATATTTGCGTAAACACACAAACTGATACTCCAAGTAAAGTACAAGTAAGCTGAAATCGTGCTAAAGTACAACAATTGGGTGAATGTACTTCACTACATTACATCACTGGTGTTGTGTTTCAGTAATAATAATAATATAATATGTTTATTTAGTATAGCACCTTTCACAGAAATACAATTCACAAAGTGCTTCACAATAAAGAACAACAGTTCAAATGAAGACCGATCAGTACGACATGAGGCAGAAGGTTAACAAAAACACAGACCACGAAGAGTCCGAAAGGAGCACACATAAGAACGGAACACATCACACACATCTCAAGTAGAAACAAAAGCCAATGTGAAAAGATGGGTCTCCAGTTGTTATTTATAGGTCTTCAGTTGTTGTTTAAAAGCTTCTACATCACAGCAGAGATGCCTTTGCATGTGCAGGGGAAGACGAGGGACGTCAGGGCAACCGTAACACGGAGCTAATTAAATCACTACGGGACAGAGATGGATGGCCTAACACACACTCACACATTCCCTGGAGAACCTCCCTGCTGTGATGTGCATCGTTTACCCCCATAATCATCTGCCTCTCTCTCCCCCCTCTCCCTAGGTAAGCCCGTGATGATCATCACAGAGTACATGGAGAACGGATCGCTGGACGCATTCCTGAGGGTCAGTCATGCGTTTCTGTCTGCGCACATGTGTGTGACTGTAGCACGCTGCTGCTGATCCCATCTCTGTAATGTCACCCCCCCCCCCTCAAATTACAAGCGTTGGTTCACAAACATTCGTCCTAATCTCCATCCTCTCCTTGATCGACTTACTGTGTTTTCCGGCGAGGAGGTTGGCGCAGGTTTCACCTCCGTGATTCCAGGGTTCACTTTGAGGTTTTAGATCAGGGGTGTCAAACTCAAGGCCCGGGGGCCAAATCCGGCCCGCGACCTCATTTTATGTGGCCCGCAAGAGCTTGCAAAGAATACAATATACAATACAAGAGGTGTAATTGTTGAATATTTGCTTTCAATGATTTGCCCTAGACTCAGACGTAGTAATTTAGGAAGATATTACCAGAACTGATAATAATCCAATGCAGGGCCAACAATGTAATATAATACATTATTTAATATATACTATATATTTACATATGTATATTTATATATAATTAAAATTACAACCGGCCCTTTGAGTGCAACCATAATGCTTTATCCAGAGAATACACTCACAAAGGGAATTACAAAGGAACATGCTGTACTGGTCACGTTGCACCAATAACACCTTGTTGTTGTTGTTGTTGTTGTTGTTGTTGTTGTAAGTAAATACAGGGAGGCTTTTAATTGTTTTCTCATAACTCTTATTGCTAACAGTTTCATTGCAATTTGTATTATGAACTATTTTAGATGTTTGTTGTTGTTATAATCCATACAGTTACATGCCGACTAGCAGTGCTTCATAAGTAACACACTGTAAGGATTATCAACATCCCTAACTGTTAACATAAGAGTAGCTGTATTAATTGTATATAAAAACTCATAAAAACACATATTAACATGTACGAAACAAAACAATCCGTAACTAGTATGAGTCTACAAATGCCCCAAATATTCTCTGACAGCAAACGTTAAAAATAATGTATTAAAATTGAGACACCATCACTTTAGTTTCATGCTCTGTGTTCAATATTTATTAAATTCTCTATCTAATGAAATCAATTCAAAATATATAATAGTAGAAATACAGTCATAGTAATAGAGTTATCATTATTGCCACCAGGACAAATGTGAAATGTTTGCAGTTGTATGTTGAGGTGAAACAGTAAATATGCCAGTGAGATGATGTTGACTAAACATTACATTTCAAACCGGAGAGACGTGATGTAAGGATTACATATTTATTGTTTACACGTCATATGAATGAAATGATTGCCATGATAATACAACAGGAGAATGTAATGGTGTTTGGCGATTAGGCCCCGGTTTGCAAGATAATCATTCAGGAGGGAAAGCACCGCTCCGATGAAATCCCCGGGGTCTAGACACTGGTGGTGGTGATGAGTAGGTGAGACCGGTCTGAAGGAGGAAGGTTTAGCTTTGTCCTGAAGGAGACAGGAGGCGAGAGGGGTGGAGGCGGGTTGCGTGTGATCATCTGCAATGACAACTGACAGGGAGGAAGAGCAGGCATTTAAGGCATTTAGCATGTGCAGCGATTGGCTGCTGAGGGGTGACGCCCTCGTATTTAATGAGGGGGGAAGGGAGCCATAGAGTGACGTGTAAGTGACTCGTGTTAGGTCTTCCTTATTGAACTTGCGCTAAAGCTTTCATTTGTCCCCCTGCAGAAGAACGACGGGCGCTTCACGGTGATCCAGCTGGTGGGCATCCTGCGTGGCATCGCGTCGGGCATGAAGTACCTGTCGGACATGAGCTACGTTCACAGAGACCTGGCGGCTCGAAACATCCTGGTGAACAGCAACCTGGTGTGCAAGGTGTCCGACTTCGGCATGTCCCGAGTGCTGGAGGACGACCCGGAGGCTGCGTACACCACCAGGGTGAGCATTTATACATATATCCTTTATTTAACCAGGTAGAGTCTCATTGGCCATCAAACTCTATAACTCTTCCTATAAGATGGACTTGAATTCCCCCATAGTGATCAAATCTGACAGTTTCAGCTCCTTCTGTACATTATTCCAAGCAGAAGGGGCAGCATATCTAAAAGCTTTTTGACCTAGTTCTGTTCTCACTTCTTGGGAGTCCAGGCCATATAGACTTAGGGGGACAGAGAGGGCACAAGTACACACATCCTTTACTCAAGTAGAAGTACAGATACTCGTGTTTAAAAATACTCTGGTGAAAGTAGAAGTACTGACTAAACTTCTTTGCTCAAGCCAAAGTAAAGGCTTTGAAGTGTACTTCAGTAAAAAGTACCCATAACTAGCAGCTGCTTTAAAGAGTACCTGACCTCCCTTTATATCAATAGAACAATAATGTCATTGTTAGCTAATGAATGTTTCCATGCTGAACAACGGCAACATGACAACGTTTCCATTGGTCCCTCTTCTTTAGAGAAGACCAGGAAATGATGGATACACGGATCGTGTTCAAATCAATAGGCACGCAATGACTCTAAAGAATAATGATCACGCATCAAACACACATTCAAACTAAAGGAACCAGCTGTTTGGAAAATGAGAGAAGTAGAAAGTACAGGTATTTGAGTTCAACATGTAAGAAGTAGAAAGTACAGGTATTTGTGTTCAACATGTAAGAAGTAGAAAGTACAGGTATTAGTGTTCAACATGAAAGAAGTAGAAAGTACAGGTATTTGAGTTCAACATGTAAGAAGTAGAAAGTACAGGTATTTGAGTTCAACATGTGAGAAGTAGAAAGTACAGGTATTTGAGTTCAACATGTAAGAAGTAGAAAGTACAAGTATTTGAGTTCAACATGTGAGAAGTAGAAAGTACAGGTATTTGAGTTCAACATGTAAGAAGTAGAAAGTACAGGTATTTGAGTTCAACATGTAAGAAGTAGAAAGTACAGGTATTTGTGTTCAACATGTAAGAAGTAGAAAGTACAGGTATTTGAGTTCAACATGTAAGAAGTAGAAAGTACAGGTATTTGGGTTCAACATGTAAGAAGTAGAAAGTACAGGTATTTGAGTTCAACATGTAAGAAGTAGAAAGTACAGGTATTTGAGTTCAACATGTAAGAAGTAGAAAGTACAGGTATTTGTGTTCAACATGTAAGAAGTAGAAAGTACAGCTATTTGTGTTCAACATGTAAGAAGTAGAAGGTACAGGTATTTGAGTTCAACATGTAAGAAGTAGAAAGTACAGGTATTTGTGTTCAACATGTAAGAAGTAGAAAGTACAGGTATTTGTGTTCAACATGTGAGAAGTAGAAAGTACAGGTATTTGTGTTCAACATGTAAGAAGTAGAAGGTACAGGTATTTGAGTTCAACATGTAAGAAGTAGAAAGTACAGGTATTTGAGTTCAACATGTGAGAAGTAGAAAGTACAGGTATTTGTGTTCAACATGTAAGAAGTAGAAAGTACAGGTATTTGTGTTCAACATGTAAGAAGTAGACAGTACATGTATTTGTGTTCAACATGTAAGAAGTAGAAAGTACAGGTATTTGAGTTCAACATGTAAGAAGTAGAAAGTACAGGTATTTGAGTTCAACATGTAAGAAGTAGAAAGTACAGGTATTTGAGTTCAACATGTAAGAAGTAGAAAGTACAGGTATTTGTGTTCAACATGTAAGAAGTAGAAAGTACAGGTGTTTGTGTTCAACATGTAAGAAGTAGAAAGTACAGGTATTTGTGTTCAACATGTAAGAAGTTAAAATGAAAAGTCGTCAGAAAAATAAGTAGTGGAGTAAAGTACTGATACCAGACAAATGTACTTAAGTACAGCAACGAAGTATTTGTACTCCACTACTTCCCACCTGTGTTGGGGGAGCATGTGGTCTTCCTTGCTTGTTGGCTTTCATTAATGATCCCATCTTTCAATTACAGGGAGGGAAGATCCCCATCCGCTGGACGGCCCCCGAGGCCATCGCTTACAGGAAGTTCACCTCGGCCAGCGACGTGTGGAGCTACGGCGTCGTCATGTGGGAGGTGATGTCATACGGCGAGCGACCATACTGGGACATGAGCAACCAAGACGTAAGTCGTGAGGAAATGTAATTAAACACGGGGACGAACATAAATAATATACAGCGGGAATTAGGTTTGATTTCGCAGCTTGAGTAATAATTCCCAGTTGCATGTGTGCTGTCAGACGTTTTCAAAAGATAATTCATCATATTAAGTTGTAATCAAATTGCCTCCAGGGGTGATAAAACTGCATCGATATATTCCCTTTTCTCATTAAACATTACATCTATCGGCGCTAATGATGATAAATAATTGTATTTATGCATTTCCAAATGTCTTGCGTAGGTGCCTGAAGTAATGTGGATACAAATTATGTGGGTATAACGTTAGGAGAGGGTGTTATCAAACTTTTAATTTGCCACTTACAGTACCATTGATCTCGTGTTTAGGTGATCAAGGCGATCGATGAGGGCTACCGACTGCCCCCCCCCATGGACTGCCCCGTGGCCCTGCACCAACTCATGCTGGACTGCTGGCAGCGAGAGAGGGCCGACCGGCCGAAGTTCGGACAGATCGTCAACATGCTGGACAAACTGATCCGAAACCCCAACACTCTGAAGAGGACCGGAGGGGAGACGGCTGTCAGGTGAGGAGGCACCACAATCAAAGAAAAATAGGGGTGTTTCCCTTTCCTGTAATGTGTTATTTGTGTGCATGTAAATGGTCTGCAAAGGCTTAAATCCCAAAGTTCCCTTCAGATGGAGTTTCTATTGAACTGTCACTATGTAACACTCGCGCTTCAATTGGCTAGCGCTCCAACACATTGTACGTGATAGACTAAGAGGCGGGACCTCTCTAAGCGGTTATTGTACTTCTTATGTTTAATACTTTATTATACAAAAAAAACGCGACACTCGTTTTTGTTTCACAGCCGAAAAACACAGATTGTTTCGATCGGACTCCTTTGTTTACTTCCATAACATAATGACATCATTAAGTAAAAATTGCGCTTTTAATGGCTAGCGCTCCAACACATTGTAAGTGATAGACTAAGAGGCGGGACATCTCTAAGCGGTTGACCAATCACAATAGAGGCGGCCAGCTAACCAATTAGAGCAGACTGGGCTCTGGTTTCAGACAGAGGGTGAAAAGAGATGCTGCAGTATGAGAACAATAAAGAGCTTTTTGAACATTAAAGCATGGAGACATGTCACAGGAAGGACTCTTTAAAGTAGAGACACTACATACTGATATACACCTGAACATCAGCAGGAGAGGACTCTTTAAAGTAGAGACACTACATACTGATATACACCTGAACATCAGCAGGAGAGGACTCTTTAAAGTAGAGACACCACATACTGATATACATCTGAACATCAGCAGGAGAGGACTCTTTAAAGTAGAGACACTACATACTGATATACACCTGAACATCAGCAGGAGAGGACTCTTTAAAGTAGAGACACTACATACTGATATACACCTGAACATCAGCAGGAGAGGACTCTTTAAAGTAGAGACACTACATACTGATATACATCTGAACATCAGCAGGAGAGGACTCTTTAAAGTAGAGACACTACATACTGATATACACCTGAACATCAGCAGGAGAGGACTCTTTAAAGTAGAGACACTACATACTGATATACACCTGAACATCAGCAGGAGAGGACTCTTTAAAGTAGAGAACCTACATACTGATATACACCTGAACATCAGCTGGAGAGGACTCTTTAAAGTAGAGACACTACATACTGATATACACCTGAACATCAGCAGGAGAGGACTCTTTAAAGTAGAGACACTACATACTGATATACACCTGAACATCAGCAGGAGAGGACTCTTTAAAGTAGAGACACTACATACTGATATACACCTGAACATCAGCAGGAGAGGACTCTTTAAAGTAGAGACACTACATACTGATATACACGTGAACATCAACAGGAGAGGACTCTTTAAAGTAGAGACACTACATACTGATATACACCTGAACATCAGCAGGAGAGGACTCTTTAAAGTAGAGACACTACATACTGATATACACCTGAACATCAGCAGGAGAGGACTCTTTAAAGTAGAGACACTACATACTGATATACACCTGAACATCAGCAGGAGAGGACTCTTTAAAGTAGAGACACTACATACTGATATACACGTGAACATCAACAGGAGAGGACTCTTTAAAGTAGAGACACTACATACTGATATACACCTGAACATCAGCAGGAGAGGACTCTTTAAAGTAGAGACACTACATACTGATATACACCTGAACATCAGCAGGAGAGGACTCTTTAAAGTAGAGACACTACATACTGATATACACCTGAACATCAACAGGAGAGGACTCTTTAAAGTAGAGACACTACATACTGATATACACCTGAACATCAACAGGAGAGGACTCTTTAAAGTAGAGACACTACATACTGATATACACCTGAAGTAAGCATAATCAAGACTGCAGTGAGCACACAGGTTTCTTTGAAAGCCACCACCAACTTAGGAACATAAGTTAGGTTGTAAAATATGGATTCACCATTTAAAATGTGATTAATTAGCTGAAAATGTTCGTAATATCCCAACCTTTTAGAAAAAAGTCACACAATCCAGGAGTATAACTAGTATACACGTTGGTTTCACATATTCTTTGCAACTGTGTTTATGAATTTGGCTCGACTAAAACACCACACACACACACACAACGCTTCCAAACCAGAAATACGCTTTATAGCCCTATCATGGAATGCTCCAGCTGTCTTTAAAAACAAAGCACAGTTCAAAGTTAGCAGCTAAAACCTGCACATTTGCTGTGTTTAATGTGCATAAACACACCTATGCAACCTATTTACTGCACAATGTATTAAGTACGTGACATTCTACCCCTCTCTCACACACACACACACACACACACACACACACACACACACACACACACACACACACACACACACACACACACACACACACACACACACACACACACACACACACTCCATTTCTCTCGTTGGTGTTTACATTCACCATTAAACATTATCTACCAGCGACGTTTGGCACTTTTCAGCACAAACACCATCTGTAATGGATTTTTCTGCAAACCAGGTTTAATGGTGCTGCACACTCAGGAATGTAGGGGGGGGGAATTACGATGTAACGGCGAGTTAAAAACAAACATGACCTCGGCGGCTCCAACACCATTACTCTCGAGCGGCTAAATGTGTTCGGGATGACCTACGTGTGTTTACAGACTAGCCGCAGTCTGTTTGACTTTAACGAGTGTGTGAGAAAAACACACTCTCACCCTAATGGGACACAGAGAGAGCAAGAGGGGAGTCCTCATGGAGTAATTAGCAGAACTGAATTCTATAAATGCAGCTTTTACAGTTACAAGAGAGAAGGGGGGAAGTAGAACGTGTGTGTGTGTGTGTGGCCTAGCATTACTATACTTGTGGGGACCCAAATATGTTTACATAGTCACGTGTGGGGACTCGCCTCCCTTATGGGGACAAATTGGAGGTCATTAATTGTGTGTGTGTGTGTGTGTGTGTGTGTGTGTGTGTGTGTGTGTGTGTGTGTGTGTGTGTGTGTGTGTACCAAAGCGTAACAAGACCGCCACCGTCTCAGACTCACCGGCCCCATGTAAATGTTTCATGGCCGACGGCACTGCTACAGAAAGGGAAAGCTTGAGAAAAGGAGAGAGTAGGAAGTGAACAGAGCGGGAGGTAATTCTGCTGATGAATATGTGAATGTGAGCAGGACCTCCAGCGGGCGGTAAAACTCACCGAGGTGTGCCTGGGTTGTGTATTTTCTGTAAAATAAGGATTAACTAAGTGTGTCGGTCACACCCAGGAGAGGAACTGTGTTTGGCTTGGCTCGGTTTCTGGTAGGACCCACAAGACGGTAACACAAAAGCGATCTGAACCTCACAGGAGGAGGAAAAGCTTGAGAGAAATGTAGCATGAAGCTTTCTGACAGCTTGAGGATAGCTTCCTGTCATCGCACGAGGTGATTGGTCACACCTTTATGATACTTCAGCGCAGCATCACAGCCAGGAATATAGATACTTTAAATCATGTAATAGAGAGGCAAGAAAGTAGCCCCTAAACCTGGATATGAGTCAGCATTTCACCACTTCTGGTTCCTTCGCCCGAAAGTCAATCCTTTTTTTTAACGTGTTTAAAAGTTTAGATATAAGTTCTGCTGTTTCCAAAAGCGATGTTTTGTTCTAAAGCAAAACAATATATCAGTAAACACCCCACTGGTGAATGTATGAAGCTTCTATGTTAACAATTGTGACGAAATGAGACGCCCAACATTAGCCGCCTTTAGCTTAGCGGTGAAGACGTGAAGTTCATTTATAGCCTAACGTTACCTTTTTGCTTCTGGAGATCGCATTAACGCTTCAAAATTCATAAAAGTGTGTGGAGTACATGTGGAGATTATCCTTTGTAACTAAACGTTTCTTTGCCAAATATTTTATTTTCCGCATTATTCCCGAAATTCAATGTTCAAATCCCATTGGCTTTTTGTCGACGGAGCCCTTTGAGATGCTGACATCCTGTTCAGCTAACAAAACAAATCCTCAATGCACCACTCTATGTTCCCTCTCAAGCCAACCCTATGTCAGACATTGTGGTTTTTGGGCTACAGTTAGAGAACCAAACACTGTCTGTAAGTTATGACACTATTATTAACTCCCCCCCGTCCTCTCCTCCACCCACCAGGCCGAGCACCACCCTGTTGGAGCCGGGGAGCCCCGAGGCGGCGTCCTCATCCGTGGGCACGGTGGAGGACTGGCTGCAGGCCATCGGCATGGAGAAATACCGGGACAACTTCACCGCCGCCGGGTACACCTCTCCAGAGGCCGTGGTGCACATGACACAAGAGTGAGTGGGGAGGGGGATATAAAAGGTGGGGAGTAAACAGAAAGTGAGGGGAAGAAGGTGCAAGTTAGTGGGACATTTATTAGTCTTACTTGCACTTACTTGGTCAAAACTGTAAGATGAATTGTTCACTTATTAAAACACTAAGATGAAGAATAAGATGAGTTATTCTAGAAATTGAAGGATACATCACAAGAATATGTTTTTCATTTCTGCAAAGTGAAATTGCGTAGTTTAATGGTTTTGCAAACACCTATTTAAATGTGATATCACTGTAATCTGTTACATATGAAGCAACATCCAGTAGTTAGCTTAACTTAGCATAAAAAACAGGAGAAAACATCTAGCCTGGATGGTTTATATTCTGCCTAGCAACACCACTAAATTCTACAAAGGGTTAAATGGTACAGTTACATCTGTCACAAGATTGAAAGGCGTTATTATTTATATAAAAAATAGCTACAGCGAAGTTGTTGGAAAGAACATTTTAAGTCCCACGCTCCTCCAGGAAAACATACAATAGCTGCTTTCACACCAAGTCCCTTGCCGCACTTAGTTCCCAGCACTTAGTACCCAGCACTTAGTACCCAGCACTTAGTTCCCAGTACTTAGTACCCAGTACTTAGTTCCCAGCACTTAGTACCCAGTACTTAGTTCCCAGTACTTAGTTCCCAGCACTTAGTTCCCAGCACTTAGTACCCAGCTCTTAGTTCCCAGTACTTAGTTCCCAGCACTTAGTTCCCAGTACTTAGTTCCCAGCACTTAGTACCCAGCTCTTAGTTCCCAGCACTTAGTACCCAGCTCTTAGTTCCCAGTACTTAGTACCCAGCACTTAGTTCCCAGTACTTAGTTCCCAGCACTTAGTTCCCAGCACTTAGTACCCAGCTCTTAGTTCCCAGTACTTAGTTCCCAGCACTTAGTTCCCAGCACTTAGTTCCCAGCACTTAGTACCCAGCTCTTAGTTCCCAGCACTTAGTACCCAGCTCTTAGTTCCCAGTACTTAGTTCCCAGCACTTAGTTCCCAGCACTTAGTTCCCAGCACTTAGTTCCCAGCACTTAGTACCCAGCACTTAGTTCCCAGCACTTAGTTACATTACATTACATTACATTGCATTTAGCTGACGCTTTTATCCAAAGCGACTTACAATAAGTACATTCGACCAGGAAGACACAACCTTGAAGAAAACAGAATCATATAAGTACATCAGGTTTCATAGAGCCAAACATTTCAAGTGCTACTCAACTGGCTTTAGGTAATCCAGCCCTTTATTAGTATATAAGTGCTTTGTTAATAATTCTATCGCTCGAAGTGGAGTCGAAAGAGATGAGTTTTCAGTCTCCCCCGGAAGGTGTGTAAGCTATCTGCTGTCCTGATGTCAATGGGGAGCTCATTCCACCATCTTGGAGCCAGGACAGCAAACCCACGTGTTTTCGCCGATGGGAACTTGGGTCCCCCTCGCAGCGAGGGTGCAGCGAGTCGTTTGGCTGATGCAGAGCGTAGTGCACGCGCTGGGGTGTACGGTTTAACCATGTCCTGGATGTAGGAAGGGCCAGATCCATTCGCAGCATGGTAAGCAAGTACCAGTGTCTTGAAGTGGATTCTAGCAGTTACCGGAAGCCAGTGAAGGGAGCGGAGGAGCGGAGTGGTGTGGGAGAATTTAGGAAGGTTGAAGACCAGATGAGCCGCTGCATTCTGGATGAGCTGCAGAGGTCGGATGGCACATGCAGGTAGACCAGCCAGGAGGGAGTTGCAGTAGTCTAGGCGTGAGATGACGAGAGCCTGGACCAGAACCTGAGTCGCTTTCTGAGTCAGCTGGGGACGTATCCTCCTGATGTTGTAAAGCGTGTATCTGCAGCAGCGGGTTGTAGGGATGTTTGCAGTGAAGGACAGGTTGTTATCTAGGGTCACACCCAGATTCCTTGCAGTCTGAGTCGGGGAAACAACTGAGGTGCCGATGTTGATTGTTAGGTCAAGAGTGGGACAATCTTTTCCCGGGAGGAAGAGCAGCTCAGTCTTGTCAAGGTTGAGCTTGAGGTGGTGAGCAGACATCCACTGAGAGATGTCAGCTAGACAAGCAGAGATGCGTGCAACGGCCTGGGTCTAGTTCCCAGCACTTAGTTCCCAGTACTTAGTTCCCAGCACTTAGTTTCCCTATGGAACTAAGAGCCGATCGCGTTCACACCGGAATAAGTTCCCTGAGGAAGGATTACGCAAATGAGCCGCTGACGTCACTTCTTCTTCTTCTGCTTTGGGTTTACTGGCAGGCCGCAAACAACTTCACGGCGTATACTGCCACCCGAAGTCCCCGGCCGGAAGTCCCCGGAGTTGGGGACTGGCTTCCGAGTAAATCACCAGAACGCCGACACCTCCTCATCTCCACCGCTCCCATGTTTTCTTTTGTGTTGCCATAAGTTAGTCTCTCTCCGTTGGTGCGCGGGGCTAATGCTAATGCTAATAATGCTAATGCCAGGAAATACAATGGCGGCTTCACAAAGCTTTTCAGAGTTTTACGGGGCGTGGTTTGCAACCAGCCAATCAGAAAGTGGTACTTGTTTCTCCCCAGGAAAGTCCCACCTCTCTAGCAGGCACTAACAATGGGGTAAAAGTTCTCTGAACTAAGTTCTCTTTTTGGTGTGAACACAACATTCCAGGCACTAACGGAACTAAACGGGAAAAGTAGTCCGGTGTGAAAGAGCCTAATATAGTTAAGACATAAAAGAAATAAGGAAGTAATATAATGCCAGTTGGTACAAGTTAAAAGTAGTTATATGAAGAGTCAATCTCCTCCTATATCTCTCAGCGAGAAAGCAGATATGTGTATATAAGAGCAGAATCAATCTGCGACACATTTTGCAAAGTCCACGTGTGTTAAATGTTTCTCAGTCTGTCACTTGTCGGTTATATTTTCATTTCTCTGCCGTTAAGATTACAGGATTAGGATTGCTGTGTTGGCAAGTGAAATCCCTTAAACAGCCGTTAAAGTGTCAGGACAGTTCTCCAGAGCAAGGCTGTGAAAACCATCACCAGGCCGACATGTGTGTTATCGTTGTCCCTGTTCCTAAAAGGTTTTTGTTCCCTTATCCTTTGCAGGGACATGGGGCGCATCGGCATCTCCTCGTCTGCACACCAGAACAAAATCCTGACCAGCGTCCAGGGAATGCTGTCCCAAATGCAACAGATGCAAGGCAGAATGGTTCCCGTCTGAGCGATTTCAACACGAAATAAAGAAGGAAAAGGAAGCGTTAAATAAAATAAATAACATAAAAAGTAAATACATATAAAAAAGAGACAAGTAAACTATGGAGAAAAATAGTTTACCTCATCCATGCACTTTAAATTGGATCTAAAAGAAAAGAAGATGCTTTTTTTTTTAAAGAATCAGACTTTTACCTTGCCCTTTTTTGTTGTTTTTGGAGAACGGGACGCTTCTTTCTGAAGCATTTTATGGATAGACGGCTGGAAAAGTGCTTCCGAGAGGCCAATCTGGAGTGCCTTTAATGGTCTGGAAGGAAAAGCGAGGGAGGGGGGGGAGACCTTACCTTTTCTTCCTCCTTCTCTCGGCAGTTTCTGGAACTTTCTTTCTGGAATAATCCGCGGAGCAGATTTCTTTGATTTCCTGTGACTTTGTTTATTGTACATGAAGTGTTTGTGTGGGACTCGCAGGCTAACCCCCGGCCACCATTGTTCTCTCTCAGCTGGATATCTTCTCAGACAAAATGGAGGATCCTGACCGTCGTGTATAAACAGTGAATCTCTGAGAGGTTGAGGGTTGGATTCAGTGGGGGGGCTTTTTGTTTTTTTGGCCTCGTTTTTCTCCCAGAACGCTGTATTTCGTTGCCCTCGGGACGTTTCTGACAATGTCTATGATCTTCCAGAGGAGCCTTCCCACTCCCCTGTCTTCCTCAAAATAATGCCCTCCCACACCTCAGATAAACACACAATTTGGATTCTTCCTCCACTCATCTCCCATCTGAAACACCCCTCCTCCGGCTTCTGAAGGACTCTTCCTCAACACTTTAGATGGACAGCTGGCTTTTTCTAAATTGGACGCGTGAATGAAGGAATGTATTGGCAGGATTTATTGGAACAAAAGGACGCAACATGGATGCAGAATGAATCATCGGCATCGCCAAGAAGATAAACAGGATTACTCAATCTGTCATCAAGGTGAGAATCGATACAACTTTTCTTTTTTCGATTCAGCACCAGCAACGATATTGGATCTGAAGTCTCTTTATTATTGCAGCATGCTTCTAATATCAACTATGTCTAGCACAGAGTGCCTTAAAGATTCTTTAGACCCCCCCTCTGTTTCATCAGCTCCTGAAACTGTTAATTAACAAGTGGGTCGCGCCACAGCAGATCAATAGCCGCTGGTCTGTGATCAGTCTGACGGCCCGATGCTGCGGGAATAATAATGAGAGGAATGAATCAGCCGCTGACTCACAATCAGCCGAACACGGTGCCACCAGAGAGACAAAATACTTTCCAGGGAAGAGAAGGAAGAGGGGATTTTTTTTGCCGCTTTTTCTTGAGCGAACACACAAATGTTTCCCGTGGTACCAGGAAGGTCTTAGATAGAAGAATTGCTCTCATGTTGACTCATTTAAATGCAACAGATACCACTTATTTTCTCTCTTAATAGTCAATCCATGTCATTTTGACATTTACTGAGATTGTTTCACACAAATAAAGTCATGCTAACAAGTGAATAGAGCATGCATTTTGCTTACTGAGCAATACCAAGACTGATCTCACCTAATTTAACTCATTAGTTACATTTATGACCACATTGTGTACACGTAGTCGCCAGTTAATCAGGTTTAGTACTAAGTCAAACTAATTCAATCAATAACTCCACCAATCAATTGTTTTAGTGTTGTTTGACGAGGGTCAAATGAAACGTTATGGGAATGTTGGAGGCTGTGGTCTGTGTTGATTTTAAATAACGCTGCCCCTAACAGTTATGTTGATCATTTTTAATGGGCTTCTCATTTAGTCGTTTTGTCGATTAAATGTGTGAAAAATCCAGATAATAAACTTGAGGGGCCATTGCTGATATTTTTAAATAGCTCGTTAGATCCGAGCAGCAGTTTGAAACCCTGAAATGATGTATGACAAAACCTAAGATTCGAGAAGACAAAACATGCGTGAGAAACGAAACACAATAACTAAATAATGATAATAGTTGCGGTATACGTTCGGTGCATCGTCCATCCTGATCCAATTTATACGCATTTAATAACACGAAGTATTGAAAAACAGTTTAAACCCATTCATCTTTCGACATGCAAACATTTACTTCATGTACAAACAATTTAAACATCAAACCAAACCTACATTAAATATTGAAAGTCATTTGCTGCGATTAATCACATTCCTGCTGGAGGAATGTCGAAGGCTTAACAAACGGATTTATTTCCGTTGGCATCACAGAAGAGCATTGTGTGGTTGCACTGAATCTACAGCGCGTTCGCCCAGCTGGTTGAATGTGTGTCGGAGTGTGTGTGCCAATAAGTCAAGGGCATGTTTCATATATTATGTACACACGGCAGCATGTGGCGCACACAAGTTAATACATCGTTGCCACAAAATCCATATTTCCCCCTGTGCGGCGGCCCACTTTGTTTAGCAGATGAGTCCAATGTTCCACGGAGGAGGAGAGGATTGTTGCTTAGGACTCGATGCCAAGCAGAAATTGTTTATATTCTAAACCACCATGACTGATGCAGCCTCCCTTTCCCTTTCTCCCCAGCTGCTGCCGTCCATCACAGAAAGGGTCTTTCTCGCCACGACTCTGAATTCTTCCACTTTGTCTTCCTCCTCCCTTTCTCCTCCTCCATGGAGCGACAAATCCGTCCTGGACTTCCGCCGTCACAACAAAAACTAGCCGAAACGCGCTTTTGGCCGCCCAGCAATGACCTGGAACAACGATGAATGATTTAAACAGCTTAAAAAAAGAGACAATAAGAAGAATGTAATATAATCAAGAAGCCTGCTCCAGCGGACGTTGTACTTTTATTTTGAAAGTTTCATTTTATTTTGTTTGCATGTAAAGTAACAAACGTTTGATTTGAGCGTGCGAATGTGATGGGTTGTGCGCATGTGTGTGTGTAGGAGTGTGTGTGTGTATGAGTGACAACATATTTGAAGTACTATCAGTGATTGTGTCTGTTTTCATGCCACTGTGGAGAAAGAGACGAGAACAGACGTATTGTTTTTGACATGAAGAAGAAAAAAACCCCGGACTATTTTCTTCGCTTCCGTGTCGTCTAAAAAGCCAAGGTGTGTTGCTACCCCTCGTGCAAACTCTACTCAGCAGCTGCAGTTGTTTAACAGCTTTCTGGAATGCAGGTTTGGGGGTAACACGGAGACACACGGAGACACACGGAGACACACGGAGACACACGGAGACACACGGACGAGAGTTTGCGCTCTCCGAGCTCGTGACAAGTCAAGGAGAAAATGTCAGGATGGAAGCAGTTCAAGGAACACAACAAAGGATCAAAGAAGGGGGATGAAGAAGGGAAACTTGGGTATTTTATTTTTCCAGAGCACATCATACAGCTACAGGTTTACCCAATGGACTATATGCTTTTTGTTGATTTATCTCTAGTGCGAATGTTTCTGAACTGGTAAATGACGCTTCATAAAACACAACACCTCCGTCCTTAATACAGCTCTACTGCTCGGTCCTTTTGTTGGCACTGCGATGTTCCTTTGGGTTTGACCTATCGAAAAGGACCTGTTTGGAAATATGCAAGACGTGTTGGGAAGGAGAAGGAAACCAGAATGTACTGTAAAATACTTTTTTTCCTTTAAATGTTGGACGATTTCAAAAAGAAAAAGAAGAAAAAAAATAACAAGAGTTAATGTTTGTAATTGTTTGCCTTCCGATGCCGTTTGATCTAGCCATGTAGATCTAACATCCTCTCCATCTGTTTTGTACTTTTGTTTTCAACATGATCATGTTTCTTTCGGCCTTGTTTGTTTGACTTTTGTCCAGGAGCTCTAGGTACATGTAACTTATGTCATTTATTTATGTCCTTTTATATCTAGTTTGTAAAATAATAGCCTAAAGTGAAGAAAATAAAAGGGTGCCAAAGTGCATTCTTAATAAAGTAGAAACCATACGATGATCTCTGTGCCTCTCATTCACACACACACACACACACACACACACACACACACACACACACACACACACACACACACACACACACACACACACACACACACACACACACAGGGACGCACTTTGATCCAGCTTCCAATCTGTTTCCTTATCTCGTTCTTTTTTCCTGCCCATGTCAGACACACACACACTTAACTCTAGCTTACAATCTTTTTCCTTATCTCTATCTGTTTTTTCTTCCCGCGTGCGACTCTCACAAACACACACACACACAGCACTGTCCATAGGCCTACTCCACGGGGAATATAGCACAAGAGAGATTGAAAGGTAAGGCAGTCAACATAGTGAGGGCTGAAAGGGTTAGTGGGTAAAAGATATACTTACTGTAGGCTGAGAGGAAGTGAAAGAGGAGAAGAGAGGTGGAACAAAGAACACTTAGACACTAAATGTGGTGACCCTACTAAAGACACACACACACACACACACAGTGTCTGAGGCTAAGGCCATAAGCGTTGTCATCACTTATTGCAGTCATTATGTGTGCAGAGGAGAGCTGATTACTATCATGCTTTGATTACTGCTTTATATGATTGCACATAATGGAGGGGTTACGTAACAAAAGGAAGAGGCCAAGGTAGCACATCAAGCAGTTTCTTGGCCTCGTTTTCGCTTTCTATTTAACCTAAACACACACACACACACACTCGCAAGAAAAGGCCAGTTTGTTGGCAACATGTCCCTCTTCGCAGCACATGCTCAGCAGATATCATGACTCTGGACTCCAAGACTTGGCCTTAAAATCCTCTCAGGCCTTGGAGCAGCAGTGAGCACCATGTACTTGGTGTGGTGCAATTGTGTGTGTGTGTGTGTGTGTGTGTGTGTTTAATCAGAACAACATCTGTTTCCTGCACTCCCTTCCAGCAGCGATAAACCACTGATTGTCCCGAGTCTTTGATAAGGACTCGGGAGAGGTGGTGTGCAAGAGGGGGGGGGCATGTTTAGAAACAGATCTCCAGCCAACGTTGGGCCAAATAGCGCTTTACACATTTCCTGAGAAATCCCCAGCACAAGGCATGCATACATTACAGCTCTGAAGTTAGCAGGGGGAGATGTTTATCGACCTCGGAGGGAAAGTGAGTCTCATTTGCAGATTGTTGGCAATCTTAGAAGGGAATATGAAAAAGATTAGTGGTTTGAATCACTCGATAAACGGTTGTTTTGCTCTATGGATTTTTGACAACTTGTTCAAAGTGCATTCTCGACCTTGCACCAATTACTTTTTGAGATATTTCACACCCAATCAATGTCATTCTCGCTGGTGCTGAAAGAAAAAGCCTGGGTATTGCCAACCTTAGCGTTTGGAGATGCTGCTAACATGGCTAAGCTTTATTGTTGTAAGAAAAAAAGACGGGCAGTAAGTCGAAGTGAAGCCTTGAATGCGACCTTGACTGAAAGCAAGAAAAGGATATTAGAAAAAGACAAAGTGAGAGGAAGAAACCCAGACGAGGAGTTGGACATCGGAGCTTACATGGGGAGGAAAAGCTGGCTCTCTGCTAGACTTGGCAAACTGAAGTAAGTAGGGTCGTGTTAAAAGTTCAGGTATTTGCCATGATTGGACTGGAATGCTTTCTCTCTCAGGGAAATCAGGAAAACCCTACACCTCCGACAGGAAAGCCTCTCTTAAACTTCACATTCTCGTGGGGAGGGCCCAAGAAAAGAGTCCCCAAGGCATTCAAGCCCATGACCCTTTTTACGGGTGAAAACACTGATAATGCAAAAGTGTGATTGTTACGTTTATCCAGTACTGATGTGAAGCTTCATAGCTGCAATACATACCCATTAAATATGTGTTATAGCTTATGACGGCTGGTATTGCAGGAATTGGATAATGAAGAGATATTGGATAATTCAACCGTTGAAGTTTTTACTTTCAGTGCCAACATTCAAGGCTAATGCTGGAAGTAGTGTGTCCCTATGTACGGGTTATCTGCACTCTTTTTCCAATCACATATAATATGTTTGTAATATAATATCTAATAGGTGAGTGTGCACGAGGCAGCACAAAATACCAGTATCGGCTTGGACCACCTATATTATACGACTTGGTTTGGAAACAGGTTTAAAAAACTTGATTGGATACCGTACTAAAGACACCTTAAACTGTGTATTTGTTTCAATCTTTCTCTTGCCTTAACTTTGACATCAGTACAACCAGAAAGTGCCGATATGAAACAGATTGGCGCTGACCGTAACCCAGGGTTTCAACAGAGTCTCCCAATGTGTTGTAACTTGAGCGCATTGTTCTTAAAAAGGAACACACTCTGGTATGTATGGGCTCCTTGAGATAAGATGTCTCCATGCAGTGTCCTCACTCACACTTACAACCACACAAAGGGGCTGAAGTGAAATCCAAGTCAAGAGACAACCTTCCTGTACCACTTAGATCACACACACACACACACACACACACACACCCACACACACACACACACACACCACACACACACACACACACACACACACACACACACACACCGGCAGCAGCCTCAATGCTTTTGTCAGGCAATCTAATTAAGAAACCTTCAGGTGAAGTGCCATGCGTTCAAACCGGCTTAACCCCCGCCGCTCCATCCTGTCACAGAAACCTTTTCCATCGGGTCACTTTATTTCATAATTCAATTTCCTGAGTCGGAAGATAAAACCTCCTGGCCCGTCCTCTAAGCCAATCACAATGGGGCGCCACTCCTCACACTGACATTATGATTACTCTGTCCTTTGTGTTGTCGTTCTTCAGCTCGTCCTTAAATCCACACACAATATGATAATCCATAATCCAAACACTCGAGACTTAATCCCCCAGATGCTTCAACCAACACAAGGTTTTCTGTTCCTAACCCTCCAGGTGATTGGTTGGTATTTGTGTCGAGGTGAAGGATGATTTAGGAGGGAACTAAGTGCTGTTGTGATGTATGGGAAAATATCAAAGTTGGGAAATACAAAAACAACAAAAGGTGAAAGCTTCAGTGGGAACAAATCTGAGCCTCTCAACGTCTGAACATATTGATCGAGAGGCTTCCAGCACGGAGTCGACCTTGTGTCTGGTCTGCGAGGACTTACATCTGAGGACTCTTGATGGACAACACATGCAGCAATCCCCATAAAGGGCCTATAAAATGCCTTTGTCGGAACAAAACAGAAGCAAATTCTGGCAGCTTGACATGACAAAATGTGTCTTAATTTAGCTGCGCTTTAAATCTCTCAGTTCACAGTCGAACGGCGTCTGTGCTTTTCATCTGGCAAACACCAGAGGCAGAAACCCAGACAAACAGCCGGCAACATGAAAAAGCACTTACAGGAGACGCACCCTCTTTTGGTTGCTTCCCCAGCCTGAAGGCAACTTCTCTTCCCCCTCAAGTCTCCTTTGAGTATTAGAATAACACGGGAGGGGAATACGAATCAGACAACAAGACCAACTGAGCTCTGAGTCTGCGCCGCAAAGACAGAGAGGAGACGGAGATAAAGGAAAAGTGAAGATCGATGAGTGGCAACTTTGGAGTGTTTGACTCGAGATTTGTACAAGTAATTGGCAGCAGAACATTTACTCCAGGACGCTTGAAAGTATTAAAAATCATTCCTACCATCTGTCTTGATGAGAAGATTTCAGTGGAGATTTTTCCAAGAAAGCAGATGAGATTGCGTCTCCATTTCCAAGGGGCACATTGCAGAAGTAAAAGATAAGCAGCAAAACATGTTCTCCTGGAATTTCTTGTACTTTTGGTATGTCCAAAATGTTCTCAATCTCCTTGCCTTTTAAACTTGTTGTTCCCACGCAATGTAGGACTGGTGATTAGTTGGACTGTCAATTGCTTCAGTCTAGAAATAAATATCTGAAGTTATATTAGATATGAGGCACAATGAACCCTCGTGTTTTGGTCCTGATCCTTTTACCTCTCCAGTCTACCTCTAACACTTTGGTGATTTTGGTGCTGAGTGAAATTCCTGGATAGCTATGAGATATTAATTTTACCCGCAAGGTAAATCCTACTGACTTTAGTCATCCTTTGAGTTTTTCAGTGTTGTTTTGAAATATCCATACAACACATGGATGGATTTGGGACATTTGATACCGACCTGTTATCTACTGCTCGGTCAATTTCGTTATTTGCTCAAAACGTAGGAGGCGTGTTTTGAGAAATACGGTCAGCTTCATCGAGACGCTAATATGTATGTAGACGATTAATTTTGTTCTGAAATAGCTGACAGTTGCAGGTTTATTATCAGTCTCAGTATTCAGCACATCATAAGACACCTGAGCATTTGTCTAAATGTAAGGCAGACAAAACTGAAAGACATTTGCTTCAAAGCCAGACTATGAGCTGGTTGAATACTGATCACACATCGCAGCTGCTGAAAACTAAATCCATTGTTTGATACTGAGGACTGCAGCAAACCTAAATTGCTATGTGTTTTGCTCGAGGCTACAGACATCAAATCAAACACAAGGACTGAGTTGAAGTAAGTGGCCTTTGCGTCTCTCTCCACCTGCTTTGTGCGGGAGCCCTCTCTCTCCTCAGCGTAATCCTCAGTGATTGTGGTTCTGTTTGGACATCGTCGAGCTTTATCAGCCCCACCAGACTAATCTCACCTCCGGGCCAAAAGGCTCCCGGTGGGTGGCCTGTTCCCACATAAAGGCGAAGGGAGGTCACTCACTCGACCACTCAGATGCTGCTTATCCAGATCCACCGGCTACACTGCTGGTCCCACCTGATAGGCTGACCTGTGACCCCACTGAACACAAATACATTCACAACTGAGCCGGAATCCGCACACAAACAAGCTAATCTCTAGAGCAAACCACTCTCACCAGCCACCAGGTCTCAAGTCTTTGAATCATCTGCTCACAAACTGGAAGGAGGGAAAGTGCATGTGGGGGATTTGGCTTCAATATCTGCAAGAAAGATGAAGGGTAATCAAGTCAACCCTAACCTGAAGTAGTGGAGTACAAATACTTCGTTACTGTATTCAAGTAAAACATTTTAGTATCAGTACTTTACTCCACTACTTATTTTTCTGACGACTTTTTACTTTGACTTCTTACATGTTGAACTCAAATACCTGTACTTTCTACTTCTTACATGTTGAACTCAAATACCTGTACTTTCTACTTCTTACATGTTGAACTCAAATACCTGTACTTTCTACTTCTTACATGTTGAACTCAAATACCTGTACTTTCTACTTCTTACATGTTGAACACAAATACCTGTACTTTCTACTTCTCACATGCTGAACACAAATACCTGTACTTTCTACTTCTTACATGTTGAACACAAATACCTGTACTTTCTACTTCTTACATGTTGAACTCAAATACCTGAACTTTCTACTTCTTACATGCTGAACACAAACACCTGTACTTTCTACTTCTTACATGTTGAACTCAAATACCTGTACTTTCTACTTCTTACATGTTGAACTCAAATACCTGTACTTTCTACTTCTTACATGCTGAACACAAATACCTGTACTTTCTACTTCTTACATGTTGAACTCAAATACCTGTACTTTCTACTTCTTACATGTTGAACACAAATACCTGTACTTTCTACTTCTTATATGTTGAACTCAAATACCTGTACTTTCTACTTCTTACATGTTGAACACAAATACCTGTACTTTCTACTTCTTACATGTTGAACTCAAATACCTGTACTTTCTACTTCTTACATGTTGAACTCAATACCTGTACTTTCTACTTCTTACATGTTGAACTCAAATACCTGTACTTTCTACTTCTTACATGTTGAACTCAAATACCTGTACTTTCTACTTCTTACATGTTGAACACAAATACCTGTACTTTCTACTTCTTACATGTTGAACTCAAATACCTGTACTTTCTACTTCTTACATGTTGAACTCAAATACCTGTACTTTCTACTTCTTACATGTTGAACACAAATACCTGTACTTTCTACTTCTTACATGTTGAACACAAATACCTGTACTTTCTACTTCTAACATGTTGAACCCAAATACCTGTACTTTCTACTTCTTACATGTTGAACTCAAATACCTGTACTTTCTACTTCTTACATGTTGAACTCAAATATCTGTACTTTCTACTTCTTACATGTTGAACTCAAATACCTGTACTTTCTACTTCTTACATGTTGAACACAAATACCTGTACTTTCTACTTCTCTCATTTTCCAAACAGCTGGTTCCTTTAGTCTGAATGTGTGTTTGATGCGTGATCATTATTCTTTAGAGTCATTGCGTGCCTATTGATTTGAACACGATCCGTGTATCCATCATTTCCTGGTCTTCTCTAAAGAAGAGGGACCAATGGAAACGTTGTCATGTTGCCGTTGTTCAGCATGGAAACATTCATTAGCTAACAATGACATTATTGTTCTATTAATATAAAGGGAGGTCAGGTACTCTTTAAAGCAGCTGCTAGTTATGGGTACTTTTTACTGAAGTACATTTCAAAGCCTTTACTTTTACTTGAGTAAAGAAGTTTAGTCAGTACTTCTACTTTCACCAGAGTATTTTTAAACACGAGTATCTCTACTTCTACTTGATTAAAGGATGTGTGTACTTTTGCCATCTCTGACCCTAACCCTCCTCTTCCTTCACCCCTTGTGTCTGGACTTTTATCTAGCACTGATGTTAAGCTCCAAACGTGCAAGACATTCAAATGAGATATTTGTAACCTGGTTTATGGTATTGTAGGGATTCCTTCCATATTGGACAATTTCAATGTTTAAGTTTGACTTCGAGTGTCAACATTGAAAGCTAATGCTGAAAGTAGTGTGTCCACAGAATAATGAATGCATAGGAAGGATATGCAATCTGATCTCATGTATAGGTTGTTGCTTGAATATGCATTGGGTAGCTGCTTTATTTTAGCATTGAATTTCTCTTGGTATCTGCAGACATCCAATCTTCCAGGATGCCAATGGACCTTTGCTAGCAACCAGATCTATTGGACTCTTCTGCTCACACACTGGACAGTTGTGATGTGTGCTTGGCTTCTCAAGTCAACCCCAACCCTCCTCTTCCTACACCCTTTCTGTGTCTGGACATTGTATGTAGCACTGATGTTATACATTCCTAATATATATTAATAACGTAGCTTATGCTATTTTAGGAATACTTCAATATTGGACAATTACTCTGTTTAAGTGCCAACATTCAAGGCTCAAAGCAGTGTGTCCTCAGAATAATGAACGCATACAAAGGATCTGAAATCTACTCTCATTTTAAGGTTGTAGCTTGAATGCATATTGGGCAGCTGCTTCAATAGTAGTATCGAATAGCACTCGGTATCTGCAGACACACAGTATTCTAGGACGCCAAAGGACTTTCCCTAGCCACCAGATCACTGGTATTGGACTCTGCTGCTCACAAACTGGATGGTCAAGGAGAGAAAGTGCGAGTTGGTGATGTGGGTTTGGCTTCCATTGCCAACAGTAAGATGAAGGTAATCAAGTAAACCCTCCTCTTCCTCCTCCCCTTGTGTGTCTGGACGTCCAGCTGAAGCAGAAACCTTGTTATCACAGAGAAATACATTTTCCAAATCCCCTTGATAACTGTCTGACGGACTGATATAGATGTATAGCTATGTAGAAAGACAGAGGGGTAAAATTGTGGAATAGCGAAATGAAAAGAAATAGATGACAGGTCTCGGCCAGGTGATTCAATTCAAACTCTTTTCCAATCGCACAACTTTTTTTAAAACCGTATTTTAGTTCAAAAGTTAGATCATAAAGTAGGAGTGATTGAGTGAAAGAAAGAAAGAAAAGACACCCTGTGACTCGACCTCCATCCATCATCTGCTGGTTCGAGCCCAACGGTGAGAAAAAGTGGCTGAGATTAGAGGAGACAGAGAGAGAGAGTCTGGCTCGGGGATTTTCTCTCTGCAGCGTTGGCCTTTGGACCGTTGACAGCCATACGATTCCTATCACTGCTCACATGTCGGCAACAACACATGAAAGTCGGCGCACACACACTCACACAGAACACGTTGGACATGTAGACACACACACACGGTCTTAATCCTCGCTTTTCAGCAGGTTGGAGAATGGAATTAATTATAGCACCCATGCCAGGGGATCGTGGTACGGCGTTTGGTGATAAGTTCATGATCAATACAGTATGAAGGTTTCTGTTAACCCTCCTGTCGGGTCAAATCTGATTTACTACTTTCATCAATCATAACTTTTTAGTTGTACATTCGATTGCATCAAGGCTTCATGATATCCTTCACAGTAGACATTTGAACAATATAGAATTGCTGATCACACTTTCATTGAATTTTGGATGATTTAGTCAACTTTGTAACACCATGGTGTTCCCGCTCAAAAGTGACCGCCATAAAGAAAAGGAATTAGTAACCATCCGGATCAGATAAAATACACACACACGCACACACGCACACACACACACACACACACACACACACACACACACACACACACACACACACACACACACACACACACACACACACCACACACACACCATGTATACATCACTTCAGGGGACATTACATTGACTTACATACATTTCCTGGAGACTTATCCTAACCGTAACCATAACCAACACATGCCTAACCCTTAACCTTACCCTAACCCTAACCCTTACCCTTAACCTAACCAAGTATTCACCCTAAAATGAATGATACCCTTCATGGGGACCTCCATTTTGTCCCCATAAGGGAGGCGAGTCCCCACACGTGACTATGTAAACAGATTTAGGTCCCCACAAATATAGTAATGCTAGGCCACACACACACACACACACACACACACACAGACACACACACACACACACACACACACACACACACACACACACACACACACTGACACACACACACACACACATACACATACTCTAGATGTGTCCCCCCCCTTATGTGCCCATCCCCCCACATGGATCACACCTGGCACACGCAATACATGTTCAGTGTCTGTTCTTTGTATATTTACTGCAGTTGTTCATGTGTACCAGTAGTCTGATACAATATGTACAGTTTGAAAGGGTGTTAAATGAAATGTGGTGATGATTAATGGTTTTTGTGTTAATGTATAGCAGTTCAAACAGGACCGGTCAAATTTGACCACGAACACCAAAGTAAGGGGAAACGAAGACAATAGGAGGGTTAAGAGGGGATGTGTGTGTGTTTATGTGATAGAAGATAATGTGACCTACATTGACTACAACTACTACGATAATAGAACTTACAATACCAATAGATTCAGAGATTCCAGATTCAATGCTATTGTCACATACAGTGTAGAAATGGCAATGAAAATCTTATGATCCGAGCTCCTCCAACAAAGCAACATATATAACATACAAAACTACAAATTTGTGCAAGAAGTCTATATACATGTAAATAGAATATGATATATACAAGAACAGAAAG
The DNA here is from genome assembly GCF_902827175.1 of Gymnodraco acuticeps. NCBI lineage: Eukaryota > Metazoa > Chordata > Actinopteri > Perciformes > Bathydraconidae > Gymnodraco > Gymnodraco acuticeps. The sequence continues at coordinate 29,491 of NW_022991462.1, forward strand.
TAATACCACTTTTGGTTATATTTGGTTCAGCTATAAAACAATATACACATACGCTTGGTCTATTATAGTGTAAAACAACTTTGTTTGTGTATTATTGTTGTGTTTTTCATATTTATTCTCTATAGATATTTCAGTTTCTACTAATGATTTGCCTTTAATTAATATTTACGTTTATTTTCCATTTGATTTGATTTTTAAATCATGTGTAATGCCTTGTTTACATGGAACTGTAACACCTATGTTCCTACATGGGGCTCAACAAAGTTAATAAAATGTAATTCCAAATGAGATGATATTAACTTTATTGATCAATTAAATTAATACATCCAAAATAATGAAACAAATAAATTAGAAAGAAGAAAACACTCTCAATAAAATACTATATAGGGCATGGATAAGCAACAACATAAATAATGAATTCAAATTAAAAATAAAATAGCACAAATATCCTTGAAATGTAAGCAACTCTAAAAAAGTGATATCTTATTTTGGTCTTGAGATGACTCCTACGAAGGGGATGATTTTCAGTTTGCAGCATGCGGTGCCCAGGTGGGCGGAGAAGAACACACAGGTGAGAGTTTCATTTAAATGAGAGTCTGGTTTCTTTGGGAAAACATTTCTTAGACTTTGAGAGAAGATCAGAAGCAAAACTTCAATTCTGCTGTCAATCTAAAAAAATTGGTTAACAAGGTCAAACAACATGTGAGATCATAAGAGCAGCAGCAATACAACATGCTTAAAATATAAAAATAAGGAACGTATATCAATCAATCAATCAATGTTTATTTATATCCCAATATCACAAATGTTACATTTGTCTCAGTGGACTTCACAGTTTGTACAGAATATCAGTATGACAATACGACACCCTCTGTCCTCAGACCCTCTGTCCTTAGACCCTCTGTCCTTAGACCCTCTGTCCTCAGACCCTCTGTCCTCAGACCCTCTGTCCTCAGACCCTCTGTCCTTAGACCCTCTGTCCTTAGACCCTCTGTCCTTAGACCCTCTGTCCTCAGACCCTCTGTCCTTAGACCCTCTGTCCTTAGACCCTCTGTCCTTAGACCCTCTGTCCTCAGACCCTCTGTCCTCAGACCCTCTGTCCTTAGACCCTCTGTCCTTAGACCCTCTGTCCTCAGACCCTCTGTCCTTAGACCCTCTGTCCTTAGACCCTCTGTCCTTAGACCCTCACATCGTACAAGGAAAAACTTCCAGAGAAAACCCACAGTTTAAAGGGAACATGGGAGAAACCTCAGGGAGAGCAACAGAGGAGGGATCCCTCTCCCAGGACGGACAGACGTGCAATAGATGCCGTGTGTAAATCAAAGAGATAATACATTTTACAGCATATAGACCGAATGTTAGGAAATGCATGAGTCTGTAATAAGAAGATGAATCCACGAGGATGTCAGCTACAATCCTGTGGAAGCCATCAGGGAAGCAGCATGACGAGACCCAAGGCAGGACCGCAGAGACAGGTTCAGCCACGACCCGAAGTCCATGACTTAATCCAGAACTCAGGATAGAGGATCCAGGACACAGGACTACAGCAAGAGGATCAGCCTCGACTCCGGATCCCGGCGTAGATAGACACCAAAAATAAATGTTTTATGTCTGTGGATAAAGCAGGAACAGCTTAAAATCAGTATTTATCTATAAATTAGTTTGAATATTATTAATCATCAGCACTTTTTATTTAACACCCTTTTAAACAACGTCTCAGAATACTGGTTTACAGGAAGAGGTGCAGTAAATATACAAAGGAAAGACACTGAAAATGTGAAGCAATCAAATGTTAAACACAATATGATGAAAGTAGTCAATCGATCAGATTTGACCCGAACACAAGAGGAAGTCATGAAATATTCTGCTTCTGTTCAATAAAGCAGCATGCTGATAAACACACGCCAGAGTGGAGTCCATTACACAGAAAGGCACTTTTATATATTGTATTATACTCATACTAATATTCTATCAAAAGCAGATTAGATTGAATGTGCACTAAAGCGTTATAGTACCCCATGCATTCACATTAGTGCAAATGAATAGGTAATAATCTTTGCTGCAGAATTGATTTGATCAGATATTAAAAGCAGATTAAAAGCTTTTTTGCCTTTCTGTAATAAACATTAAATAAACTGGTCTTTAGACATCAGCTTGAGCCTTTCCCCGTGTTAATGAGCCATATATTCAGATCAATCATTAGCATCTCTTTCACGCTGATGCTGGAAGTCGGCTTGAAACCATTGGTGGCCCTAAAGCAAAGCGTTTTGCCGCAGCGAGTTCAGTCTCAGTTGAATCATAACCAATAAAGCAGATATTTGAATGGAGTGCCAATCATTTTATACTAACGTTTGTGATCTGCTGCAGCCCTGCAGGCGAAACACACAGCTTGTATTAACTAGACGGTTCCCAACCTTTTTTCCCAAGAGCCCCCCCAAATGACTCCTGTTGGACTAGGGGGGGCAACAGCGGTAATTAAGGTTTAAAAGTCTCAAAAATGCTACAACTGTCACAAACTGGATGAATGTGAAGTATTTTGTTAAAGTAGAATGAAAGCGTAATCAAGGAGCACTATTGGAGTGACTTTGATGGTTATTGGACTCAGGATTCATTCATTTGGATTCCCGCTGTATGAAGAAATTAACCTGTTAAACCCGAGCCTGTTTTTCAGGTCTCAGGCTCGAAAATGACATTCCCAGAACAAATGACCATATCTTCCCTTCTAAAAGGGTTACATTAATAATGTTTTTTCTCAAAGCAAGGTCACACCTGTGAGTTGGATGTAGAAGTGTCAGAATCAATATAGATGTTTTTATTTTAAAGTAAATTCAGATTGAACACAGTAAAAAAATGTAAATTATTGTGTCTGTCCAAAAGAAAATAATTACTTATAGTGAAAACCACCCTTGAATGATGGGATGGTAGACTAAAAGCTTTAGGAATCCAAACTACAACATATAATAAGTACCCTGTATCAAGATTGATGCAAAACAAGTTACATTTGACCTTTTTAGAGAGATTTAGCACAACAAAACCACTTCTGGGGTCATTTGGGTGGATTTGACCTATCTCTCGCCCCCCTTGCTCGATTTTGCTGATTGACATCTCTTTCTAACCGTCAGAGCCAATAGAATCGAGGGGAATCCCACATACTCCTTATTTGGTAATGTGTGTGTGTCAGACTGCCACATATCCAAGACCGGAAGCTGTGATAACTCTGGTGGCTACCATTAGTAGCTAACTTTTACTCTCCGATTTTTACATAAAAATGCAATTATGGATTATAAATTAAAAAAAATATTTCCCAGAAACATTATCAACCTATGGATTAACCGATTCAGCCGCGTTTTTCCTCGTTTTAATGCCATTGAACACGTCTTTTGATCAGATTGACAGCTACGGTGAGACGATCTCCCTAGAAGCTCCGTAAAGGTACGTGTTGTGATGTCTGAGTTTGCTTCCCCTGTCGCGAGTTCGGATCACTCAGTGATGATACTATACCTATACAATCTGTGGAACCTCATCTTTAATCGGATATCTTGTATGTGCAGCTACGATAAGTAATAAGGGTATCATTTATCTTGAGTTCTGTGCCAAAGTGCGTTAGCATTTTTCGCTCCGGGGTCATTTAGATGATTCTTATGAGACTTGTGTTTTGTTTTGGTAAAAATGGTTTGTATCGTCAGTTAGCTGAGATTATTCCCGTTAATCTGGTATAACACATTAATAGGTTCTTAAATATTAAGATCCCCTGAGACACAGTGTCGTGAAAAAAACAAAAAGGACCCGCCGAGGGGGGCCTTGGGGCTTAACAGGTTTTAAAGGACGGCGGAAGTGGAAACAATTCACAACGGGATGAAACTGTTTAAAACACATGCTCAAAGTAAGCCGGATTTTGCCGATGTGTTTATGTGGATTCAAAAGTCGTAAATAATCTACAAAATGGAGGAGACCGATCTGATCGGAGCAACTGACAAATAATCCAACTGAAACCGGCATGGACAATGACTATGTTTTAAAAATGCGCTTATCCAGAAAAGCCTGGTTTGGACACTTTACGGGCAGAAGAAACATTTCTATTAAAGAAAGAATTATACATTTCTGTCTTTTTATGCCTTTAATACTAACTTGAATTTGTATTAAAATTAATTAATCAATTATTTTTTATATTTTATTGTAATGTAGAGACAAGGCTTTTAGTGACAATCATGTATTCCGTTACAATTATAAATTGAAATTGAATAAAAATTGAATTGAAATTATCTTTTCAACTCTGTCTACCCATAAGCCCCCCCCTCTCAATCAACTTCCTCTTGACTGCCTTTTTATTTTTTTTATTTTACTATACTTATTTGTTTGTCTGTCCTTGTTTGTCTACCCTCCCTCATACTGTAAAGCGTCTTTGAGTTGTGAAAAGCGCTATATAAATAAAATGCATTATTATTATTATATGTAAAAAAAAAAAAAAGTCTAAATATGATATTTGGCCTCAAATCATCTGAGGCCTGGCTCCCCCCCCCCCCCCCCCCCCCCCCCCCTGCAATCTATTCCCCCCCCTCTACAATCTATGGCGCCCCCCCAGGTTGGGAACCACTGAACTAGAGGATCTAAATGGTTAATTAAAAAATACACAGTATGCATGTCTGTCTTTATCTCTAAGATGAACTGATGACCTCTCGAGGGGTGTTTTTCCATTCATGCCTCCTTTTATGCTTGGTTTGGCTCCAGCTCCTTAGTGATTTTTAAACAAGCAAAATAAACAATTGAAAATGAATGACTCAATGAATCGGCTTTTGGCATGTTAGGGTTCTTCGCCAATTTCTGCTGATTAGAAATCAACTAAGAACTACTGAACTTCACACAGAGAGATAATTCAAGTGCGTGTTTTCTTCTCCTGAAATAACAAAGCTCGGCGTGTGTTCTTTGGACAGTGAACATTGGGAACTTAATAAAGCTGTGGAACAAGTAGGACTGGTATAAAGTGATGCAGTAATGATATATGTTTTTGTAGTTAGCATCGCATGGGCTCCCACAACAAAAAGCAATGTGGTTTTAACATTGGATTTAGAATGCTGCAGAAAATAAGGTCTGTCGCAGACAAATGTTTATGATACTTCAGCGGGATATTCTCCATGTATTAATAATAAAATAATAATAACTTTAATTTATATAGCGCCTTTCATTAGGTCACTTAACAATGAAACAGTTAAGGACAAGACATAAAACAGGGGGCAGACATGGAAGTGTTACATTGCAGGGGGGGGAAGAGTGAGTTAATGTTGGAAGGCTTTGTTGAACAGATGAGTTTTCAGGGTTGATTTGAAGATGTTCAGAGAAGGGGCGTTACGGATGTCAGCAGGGAGGGAGTTCCAGAGGGGGGGGGGGGCACTGAACGCACGGTCCCGAAGGTGCAGAGGCGTGAATGGGGAATGGAGAGCAGGCCGGAGTCATAACCTATTTTATGAGTTTGGAAGCGTAAATGCAACCTCCAGAAGTGCAATGCTGGTATACAAGCTACATAACTGTCACATGACTTCAAGTCACCGCCGCTAAGCTAAAGGCGGCTAATATTGGGCGTCATGACGTGGACTCATTTAGCCACTTGTTAGCAATTGCTGTTTTTATGACACCTAGAAGCTTCCTATATTCACAAATGTGGTATTTACTCACATATGTTATGTAGTAGAACTAAACATTACTTGAGTTATCTGAGACAAATGTAACGTTTGTGATATTGGGCTGGATAAATAAACTTTGATTGATTGATTTTATTCAAACATTTTTACAAGCATCTCACCAAAAACTCAAGTGATAAGTCAAAGTCAACTTTATTGTCAATCTTTCAGCTTGTGTGTACAGACAGAGAGATCGAAATACCGTTTCCCACAATCCCGAATACAAAAATACAAATATATATAAAAATATGTATACAATATGTATATCCTATATACACACAATCAACAGACACATTTATACTAGGGCCGGGACTTTAACGCGTTAATTAAGATTAATTAATTACACAAAAATTAACGCGTTAAAAAAATTAACGCATTTTAATCGCACTTATTTTGGCACCGCGGAACGTTTATCACTGGATGAGTTTCAGGCGTACCGATTATACTGGAGCACCAACTAACGTTCATGACTTCAGACAACAACAAACCACAGTGAACAACAGTGGGAAATGTTGTTTTAAAAAACGGACGGATGGAAGCGTCGATAAGAGCACGGTTATGTGCAAATTATGCAAAAAGGAATTCGCATATCACCGCAGCACATCAAGCCTCAAGTATCACCTCAATGCAAAAACATATAGCAGCTAGCGTGGAAGCTAGCGTGGACGTTAGCCTCTTTTATCGCGTTCACACCAAAAAGAGCCGGTACTAAAATTAGTTCATGAGAACCTTTTTACCCCCACGAAAGTCCCTGCTAGAGAGCAGAGAGCTGCTAGAGAGCAGGGACTTTCGTACGGCTCTCTTGTGAGAAAAGAGCTATATTTCTGATTGGCTGGGCGGATTGCAAACCACGCCCCGTAAAACTCCCAAAAAGTTTTGTGAAGCCGCCATTTTATTATCCTCGCATTAGCATTATTAGCATTAGCCCAGCGCAGAAACGCAGAGAGACTAACTTATGGCAACACAAAATAAAACATGGGAGCGGTGGAGATGAGGAGGTGTCGGCGTTCTGGCGATTTACTCGGAAGGCTGCTGGGACTCCCAGCAGCTTCTACTGAAGCCAGTCCCCAACTCCGGGGACTTCCGGCCGGGGACTTTGGGCGGCAGTATACGCCGTGAAGTGGTTTGCGGCCTGCCAGTAAACCCAAAGCAGAAGAAGAAGAAGTGACGTCAGCGGCTTCATTTGCCTAATCCTCCCCCAGGTTCAAAGAGTTCTCATGAACTAAGTTCTCATGAACTAAATTCTCATGAACCTTTGTGGGAAAAGTACTGCGGTGTGAATGCGCCTAATGGTATACTAAAATCCATGTGAAAAAAAAAAATTGCTTCTCACTGTTCTTAGGTCAAATATGTATATGCGATTAAAAATGCGATTAATTTCGATTAATTAATTACAAAGCCTCTAATTAATTAGATTAATTTTTTTAATCGAGTCCCGGCCCTAATTTATACATATGCACACATTAAGACATAAATAAAAGCACAACACTCAATATATACAAATATATATATATATATATATACATTTGTTCACCATTTGCAGTCCTTTCACGCAGCTCTTGCATCCTTACATGCTATTTAAGACATCATTCAAACTCTGAACTCCAGCCCTCACTGCCTCTGCTCCTAAAACCCCCCCTCGGAGTGATGCATTCTGGGACAGCGCCAGGTTCCTCACCCGAACACGACCCCATTGACTGAGCTGCTCTCCACCGGCTAAATGATTGATACTAGCCTTTGCTAACTAGACTCCTGAGTCCAAAAAGAACTAAGGCTGACTGGCCAGTCGGCTGAACCGTGTGTGTGTGTGTGTGTGTGTGGGTGTGTGTGTGTGTGTGTGTGTGTGTGTGTGTGTGTGTGTGTGTGTGTGTGTGTGTGTGTGTGTGTGTGTGTGTGTGTGTGTGTGGTGTGTGTGTGTGTGTGTGGTGTGTGGGTGTGTGTGTGCGTGTGTATAATCAGCCCAGGAGACTCAGTAAAAATATGTGTGCAAGAATGAGGCAGAGTGTGTTAGTGCGAAATGTGCTTGCGGGTATAACAGTTTGAATAGTAAGCCCTATGAGAAGTTAAGGTGTATATATTGGGGGAGTGTGTTTGTGTATTTACAGTGAGTGTGTGTTTTGTGTAGCCTTTCCAGTTTCATGTTTGCCATCAAATCCCAACAGCTCTTGTACATTACATAAACTCGTTGGTGTGGGAATACGTGAGTGTTTCTGCGTATAAATCTGACCGGTTGACTTGAGTGAAGTGGGGCCACACAGCATGGAGTGATGGAGTCAGGGCTCGGCCATAATAAGGTTAACGTTAGGCTAATTGAATGAAGAGCTTCGTGCTCTGGTTCAGCGGTCAGAGCGCTTTTTGAACCCCTGATACTCATTGTACAGTCCATTAAGCAGCTATAAAGAGGCATGGCTTACACACAATGAGTCAAACAAGCTTAACCTGCAATAAAAGGACACAGTGAATACAATGATGTTTCATATTCTCTGAAGACTTCGTTCTTATTACCAGAAGGGATTCCTTTGTCTTAATTTCATCTCTGTTTTTGCTCCTTGTTACCCCCGAAGATCTGTATCTATTGATAATGACTCTTGCTGTGTCTCTACCATCATCACTGCATGGACATATCGAGGGAACATAAGAATATCACCATGGTAACAAAGCATTTCCTCCTATAAACTGGCAATTAAACTGGGTCAAGAAACCTCTTTTAACCCTTAGATGCACGAGTGACTGGACCCTGCACTCTTCCACAAGTGCGTCAAAAAGCACAAGTATTAGAATAATGTGTTTTTATGCAATTCTTTGGTTAAAGGTGGGGTAGGTCATTTTGGAGGAACCAGCTCGAGTGCGCTAGAATTTGAAAATGCACAGCCGGAAGAAATCTGCCACTTCCTTCAGACTTCCTCACAGAGCCCCTCCTCCAACACACACGAACGCGCACATGACCAATGAGGGCACGAGATCAGTTTGTGCCCAGATGGAAGGCTGACAGGCAGGTAGGCCATCCAGTTACTTTAGCCGGCTCAGATGATTGGTCGAGCTTTTTACAGCGCCACGGCTTCCACTGATGACATGTTTAAAGCACTTTAAGATATTCATTGCTATCGGGATGTTAAGAGCATTCCATAGAATATAACAAAAAGTGTATCTCGAGCCGGTTTCTCAAACTTACCTACCCCACCTTAAAGAAAAATCACTTGTATAATATTCAGTATTATATTTTGGTTCACACTAGAAATATTTTTATATTTAATTTTTCACTATTTATAATTTTAGACAAAAACGAAATTCCATAGAAAATGCATGCGGGTCATTTTTGACCCACTTGTGGAAGCTTGGGGTAGTGATACAAAAACTACAATTTCTTAAAAAGTATAAAATGTAAATTTAAAATGTGAATGGCATGATATCCAAAACATGTTTTTGAGGAGTAGCTGGAATATGAAATGATAAAATAATGGAATTACAAAGAAAACCACCTCACCGGGTCAAAAAAGACCCACTTATGCATCTAAGGGTTAATCATGGAGGTCCAATTACCTCAATCCCTATGTTGACAAAGTGTTTTCCCTCATGGGTTTTTGAGACATGTGTGAAAGAACAGTGGAGTTACAAATCCAATGACATTTGAGGAAGGAATGACAAATAAAAAGAGACATTGAGGAGAAGGTACCAATTCGTATTTTAGCCACACTCCTCTCACACAGGAAATCAAAGCGGGGTGTGATTATTCGTGACATTAACTTAAGGATGGAGCTAATTAACGGAGTTCAACAACAGCATCACTCCAGTCTGAAGGAGCTGCACAGCTTGATAGGAAACTGGTTTATATATTTAAATATACTTCAAAGGGAAACCACACACACAGCACACACTTGTAACTTTATTAGCTATTAGCCATATAAGTTGGTTACAACCAGGGGCGCCTAAGGGGGTGAAAAGTTAGGCCGATTCTAAGGGCCCGTGACTGACAGGGGCCCAAACTATATTAGAACATTAAGAAAAAAATGTTTAAGTAACCAAAGTGATGTCTTTTCATGGGGCCCAAAGTCCCTGAATACAACATAGTTAAGATATATCACATTTACACCGTGATTAACATTATTGCATGGGAAAGATTGTACACATTATAATCATAGAAGGAACAACCTGTTTTCCATTTAGGGGTATTATCATTGAGGCAACTGATAAAGGATTTGCTGAATTGTAATAAGCTGATGGACAAACGTTGTGTATCCTGAGTTAGTTTCATTTCTTTCTCCTCTTTTTCATCAAGGAGATTTGAGAGTTAAACACCTTGCTTTAACGGTCAACTGAGTCCAGTTTCCACACAGCAATTAAAGTGGACTTTACATTTGAACTCACAGTACGACTCTCTGCATGGAGCGAAGGATCTAGAGTGGAACTGCTGATGACGTACCACGTTCACGGTTCATGCAGACCTTGAAGCTGAGGCTCTGGTGATTTTCAGGTTTTCACCTCATTTACAGGATTACGTGGTTCCTCTCACGAACAGTCTATACTCCACAAGCTGATGAAACACACACACACTGCAAAGAAAACATGTTGGATACACACGACTAAAACTAACATGTTATCTTTAGTGTTGAAAAACCGACATAAGAACAATTTCTCATGCAGGAGTTTAAATGCACAGACGTTGATCTATCATTGTGATGAAGTTATGAATAAAGTCACTGCCCTCACCCACGATGCTGTTCTCCTTCCAACCCCCTCTCTTTCTCTAGTCTAAATAGAGTGTCTGCAGGGGTAACTTAGTCCCTGGAACAGTGGAGATTAACTCGCCCAATGGGGACACCGTGAGCAGAGGGAGAAAGAGAAGAAAGTGTGCTCAGTGTGGAATTCAGTTCACTTAAAAATAGATCTCTGGCTTTTCTCTCTGCGAGTTTCTAAGTTGAGGGGCACAGCAGCCCTGTGGTTTGAATCTGGAGTGCGGGACCAAAGCTTCGCCAAACGAGTTCACACGATGCTGGTCGAGCCCAGCGCTGCCAGGAACAGCTCTCAGTAGTCGGTCGCATAATTCCCCGCATTAGTTCGGTTTATGACTGAAAACTTGTAAAGCTAATGACATTCCCACCAGCCGCAGCTGTAGTTTGTGTTAAGTGCTAATTAGGTCACGTTAGCATGCTAATAGGCTACATTAAGATGCTGAACATGGCAAATATTATACTTGTATGGAAGTATTTTTTGCACCATTGCACATAAATCTGCCTTCAAATAAACACATTTGCAAGAATCTGACCGATTCCTTTAAGAACCATTGGACACACAGCTAGTACCAGTGTAAAGCTCAGCAGTTGGAAATCACTGCATTAAAGACAATAAGATCATTAGGATTCATTTCTGTGGAGCAAAGATTGAGACTGTACATTTATATTATTTATTTATACAATATTATGTAAAAAAAGTACAGCCTAAAGGCAAAGAAAAAGTGGGTTGAGAGTCTGCTTGGCCCCTGACTTTAGTTAGTATAACATCTCGTTTATTTTAATATTGTCATTTACATATTGACAATTTGTTTATCAATTACGCGACTGTATTCCCTTTGTTGAGGGAAACCTGACCAATAGAGAACTAACTAAACGTTTTCTGAGGAAGATCACTTTTCGGCATCCATTACAGTATCACTGATTGATAGTAAGCAGATCAGATAAGATAAGATACTTTATTGATTCTAATGTGGGAAATGTTTGCGTTGCAGTAGCATAAAAAGACAAGGCATTGTACATAAGATACATTAAAAGACTCCAAAATGTAAACATCTCAAATAGAAATAAAAAAGCATTAAAAATGTAAAAAATGTGGAAATGCAAATTTAAAACAGATGTATCACTTGTTGCTAGCGCTAAGTATCTGACTGTCGAATCAACAACACACAGTAGACACACATACGACCATGACATCAGGACGGTGATATTTCCCTCTTCACACTCTCTGACACGATCACACTTGAGAGCTAAGCTGCCGCACATAATGACTCTCTCCCCATGCAAGGCGTTAAAATATAACTTCACTGGAGGGGGGGGGGTCGGCGTCTGCAGAGGTGGTAGGTACCTTCAAGACAAAAACTACCAGCAATCCAAGGAAAATCAAACGGCCGGCCTGACAGACAATCCTCCGATTGATTTGGCTCTCAGCGTGCTACCGGCGGAAGGAGAAACTGAAATGGAAACTCCGTAACTAACCTTTAATGTAATAAGGCGCCGATGGCTCACCAAATAAAGCCTCTCGAGTAGCGGCCGCTGTGTGTGTGTGTGTGTGTGTGTGTGTGTGTGTGTGTGTGTGTGTGTGTGTGTGTGTGTGATGAGTTATGACCAGCTCTCATGTCGGCATTCGGAAAGTTGAGAGCCAAAGCCAGGTGGATTAGGACAACTCGCCTCTGTGAGAATGTTCAAAATGGGTTTAAGGAAAGAGGGTTGGAGTGTGTGTGTGTGTGTGTGTGTGTGTGTGTGTGTGTGTGTGTGTGTGTGTGTGTGTGTGTGTGTGTGTGTGTGTGTGTGTGTGTGTGTGTGTGTGTACGTGTGGGTGTAAGAGAACTGAAATATACAAAAGGAGCAGAGGCATAAAAACGACGCCTTAAACAAAAGAAAGCAAACTAAAGAAGGCGGACCTCTGGCATCGCACGGGAGATAAAACATGTAAAACAAAACATGAAATGTGACTCAGTCGTTCTGAGAAAAGCGAAACAGCGGTTGCATGCGCTCCGGCTCGGTTTGAGGCACTAAACTCACAGATGCACACTTCCTCTGCCCTTTCACATGCAGGTCATGAACCCCATGACCTCCACAAACAGGTGTGTCTGTGAGGCCTTACAGAGTCCCTTTGTAGGGTGCAAAGAAATACTTCCTCTCTAAAAGGAAGGGACGAGTACAGAGGGAAATACGTTTCCATTGACTGAAATGAAGACCTGGAAAGAGTCCAGGAGGAAGACACATTGAGTGAATTACTTTCAGATTGAAATGTTTTGATGGTGATCCTATGAAATACAAACTGGAAACTCGCTGGGAGAACATTTCCTGTTGCTCCCTAATATGAAATATGTGGTTATGAAGTTACGTGTACATTAAGTCAGGAAGATTCCAGATCCAGCATCCTTTCCCATTAACATCTCTGCCAGTGTGCTTGCAATGTCCCCCTTAAGATATTAGATGTTATATTTAATGGGGTCCCTAACCCCTAACCCAAACTGTTCGAATTTCTATCATCATGTCAACACATTTTCTTCAATCAACAAAAAAGTCTATCCTGATTGAGATCATTTTATTTTTATTTAAAGATTTAGGGATTTTACTCAACAATACCCAATGAAATTCCAACCAGTTATTTGTACATTGTCTCCAAACAACGTCACATTAAAATTTGACTCAGTAAAATGTCTTTGAAGGATGCATTTTGGCTAATGAAGCCTCAAGGTGACACCGATTCATTTGTTAGCCTCTTGTAACGGGTGGTGCTGAAAGCTTGGTAACATGGTAGCTTGTAAGGCTAGTTGGCGTGCTAATTCGAAAGCTAACCAGCTATAGGCAGTGTTGGGACTAACGCGTTACAAACTAACGCAGCTACCTTTTGCGGTAACTAATAACGTTACTAGTTACCTATTCCCATTCAGTAACGCCGTTATAGTTACTTTGATTTAAATGGATGCCTTACTGCGTTACATTATGTGATCCAACTGAACCGAATCTCCCTGCGGATGTAACTAGCGATGTCCTCTCACAGTACCATGGAAAAGTGAAAGGGACCAGAGAGGAGTGATTATTGGTTAACGCGGTGTAACATTTCAGGGTAAGCCAATCAGAGACAGAGTTGGGCGGGTCTTGCCTTATGGGGAAAATACACAGACACAAATACTTGCTAACACACACACACACACACACACACACACACACACACACACACACACACACACACACACACACACACACACACACACACACACACACACACATTCACGGCAACGCCCACCACCAACACACACACACACACACACACACACACACACACACACACACACACACACACACACACACACACACACACACACACACACACACACACACACACACACACACACGGCAACGCCCACCACCAGCACGCACACAATGGCAGATGCAAGTATCAGCGAGAGCAGCAGCGCATTTACAACTTGGAGATATAACCACTATTTTCAATTTGTGGATAAAGGACGCAAAAAATATTACGGTCAAATGTAAATTGTGTGCAGGACAGAAAGCATTGTCCACTTGATTGTTGAGGCTACAATAAAGATGCCTGTCAACATTTCTAAACATATCTTTTGTGTTTTATTGTTCCACTACATTTCATAATGATAATTGTTACAATGATGGGGAGTTGTCTTTTCTCTTACGGTGCCACAGAACAACACACAAACTTGTATTTGTATTGTTATTATTTTTAAAGTAAAGTAACTTGTTACTAGTTACTTTTATAATGTAGTAACTAATAAAGTAACTAGTTACTTTTTGAGAGCAGTAACTATAACTATTACTAGTTACTTTTTAAAAGTAACTTGCCCAACACTGATTATAGGTAAGGTAAGGTATACGTTTATTTATATAGCACATTTCAGACGCAGAGGCAATTCAAAGTGCACATATGATAGTAGACCAGAGAGGAACACAATAAATAAACATAATGGAATAACAGTTTCATAAAAACAATGCATTAATGAGATATCAAATAGTTTAGGTCACAATCAAAGCTTGCCAGTTAGCATTGTAGCTAGTTCGGTGGCTAATCAGACGGTAGGTTGACGTCAACTTCTGTCTTGAATAAATGTTTCTCTTTAACATGTGGGGTTCCTCAAGGCTCCATATTGGGGCCTCTTCTCTTTAACATCTACATGCTACCACTGGCTCAGATAATGAAGAACAACAAAATAAGTTACCATAGCTATGCAGATGACACACAAATGTACGTAACAATTTCACCAGGAGACTATGCTCCAATTCAAACACTGAGTAAGTGCATTGAACAAATCAATGACTGGATGTGTCAGAACTTTCTCCAATTAAACAAAGATAAAACTGAGGTAATGGTTTTTGGAGCCAAGTCAGAACGTATCAAAGTTAGCGCTGAGCTTCAGTGTGCAATGTTCAAAACAACAGATAAAGCCAGAAATCTAGGTGTAGTCATGGACTCTGACCTGAGTTTCAACAGTCACATTAAAACAGTTATTAAATCAGCCTACTATCACCTAAAGAATATATCTAGGATTAAAAGACTAATGTCACAGCAGGATTTGGAAAAACTTGTCCAGGCTTTTATCTTCAGTAGACTGGACTACTGCAATGGTGTCTTCACAGGTCTCACTAAAACATATATTAGGAAGCTGCAGCTCAGGGCCGGCCCTGACCAATTTGCCGCCCTAGGCAAGATTTTAGCTGGCGCCCCCCCCCCCCCCCCCCCCCCCCCCCCGGTAGTGGCATGACCACCAAAACAGAAAGATGCCCCCGGGAAGACTTTTTTTTTAAATATTGAAGTTAAAAGCATCAATCTGGTGCACTTTGAGAGCAACATGAAGAGATCTATGGATACATCTCTCAACACCCATATGAAACAGAACTGTAAACAGATTTTCTTTTTCTTTATGGATATTTTACAAATCACTCCCCTTTTAAACTGTATTCTTGTTTATTAATAACAACTTTTTTGTACTGTCAGTATTTTATATCTGTTTTTCATCTATTCTCTTATTTTTTTATAACTATAATGATCATATAGAGGTGTGCCTTTACCTCACTGAGCTGAGGTTATCAGAGCCTCTCAGTCTTTCAGGAGAGAGCTCTCTAAAGCTCTCACCCCCGCGGCCGCTTACAATGTAAATTCCAATGTTAATAAAATCACACAGAAGCTGTGTATGTTTTTTGGGAGTTTGATTTATTTTAAATGAATACAAATACAAATACAAAATAAATTAAAACCTATAATTGCACACTAAAACCATTATTTTAAAAAAAGAACAATTTCACATAAACCTTTTTACTGGGACTGGGGCAGTTCAACTTGATTTTGGGGGGGTGTGCCATAGTTTATGGGCGCTGTACGCGTAGTTCTGTTAGTATAAGATAATAAGATGTACTTTGTTGATCCAAAATCGGGAAATTGTGTATTATGAAAAACCCTATGGGTTGATGCGCCCTTAGCATTCGCCTATACTGCCTATGCCGAGGGCCGGCCCTGCTGCAGCTGATTCAGAACGCCGCTGCTCGAGTCCTCACTAACACTAAGAAAGTGGATCACATCACTCCTGTTCTGAAGTCTTTACACTGGCTTCCTGTGTGTCAAAGAATAGATTTCTAAATACTGCTGCTGGTTTATAAAGCAGTGAATGGTTTAGGCCCAAAATACATTTCTGACCTGCTAAATGATGAACCATCCAGATCTCTCAGGTCTTCAGGGACTGGTCAGCTTTCTGTCCCCAGAGTCAGAACTAAACATGGAGAAGCAGCGTTCAGTTATTATGCTCCAAATATCTGGAACAAACTCCCAGAAACCTGCAGGTCCGCTGCAACTCTGACTACTTTTAAATCCAGGCTGAAGACTTTTCTTTTTGTCGCTGCTTTTAATTGAACTATTCATATCTTAAACTGCACTGTAACTTTTATCCATGTACTTTTTATTTTAATGTTTATTTTATTAGCTTTTCTTTTTAATGACTGATTTTAAATGACATTTTCTTAATGTCTTTCCTTTTTTGTAAAGCACTTTGAATTGCCTTGTGTTGAAAAGTGCCATATAAATACACTTGCCTTGCCTTGCCTTGCCTTGCCTTGCCTTGCCTTGCCTTGCCTTGCCTTGCCTTGCCTTGCCTTGCCTTGCCTTGCCTTGCCTTGCCTTTAAAAAGCATGTGTACGTTTTTATTTACTTACTGGCACGTCTCAGAAAGCTAAACGATCTGTGCAGCATACGGTATTAAGACTTGGACCATTGATTGGGATTCCACAAAGAAATGAAACAAATAGGTGAATAGAACACAGCGCTAGACTTAGTGTAGAAACGTGACCTATATTATAAAAACCCAGAACTACACATTCCAAAATGAAGCAGACTGATTTCCAAAGCACATTGTTGTCCTCCAGAGATTGTATGGTTGCCATTACATCAGTTTCTCCCCGTCAGGAGAGACACTCCAGTCGCTGCTTGTTCTCTTCTTCTCCCTTTCAGGCGATGAATATAATTTACTCATCTCTCATTATCCTTTTCCAAATGACACTGCATTCATCAAAGCCGGCCTAATCCTGTGTTTTGCTCACACGTGTTTCTGTAAGCGCGAGGGATGTCGCATCGGTAAACATATATGCCGGGACGAGGTGTAAAATGACAGCGAGACACAGCGAAGAGGAGAGAGATGAGGAAGCTGCTTGGGGGAGATATCATTTGTGTCAGTCCAAGTGAACACCTATCGATTTACATCCTTTGCGCGCCACAACGAGACCTCATGCATAATTCATGCGGGAGCCATAAATACAGTCATTCTGCTCGTCGGCATCGCACATTCTCAGCACTTACGGACACCCAACACCGCTAGAGGACGTGGGACGAGGAGGAAGAGAGGATGCACTTGAAGCAAGGCTTTGAATGATATAATGTTCCTGCTTTAGCTCCACTAGCTCGTATTCATTTAGATTCAGGACTCGAGCACCATGATCTGCCTGGTGTGGGGAAAATACTGAATGTCCTCTTCCAATATCAAAGTAACGTGATAACAGAGGTATCCCAACTGTAGCTGTGTTCATGACAGGATGTGTGATTACCTAGAAGAGCATCAGGACTGTTTGAGGCAGATGATAGCTATGTGATTAACATGATGATTCAGCCTCTATGGAGAGAGACATCAAGCATGCTCATTTCTGACGTGGAGCTAATCTGAAGTAAACATTGAATACTGCTTTCTATTCCTCCATCTTGTGACTGTGTGAGAATTTTGAGATTTTGAGAGAACAAGTGAGAATTTAGAGATTTTGCGAGAAAAAGTGAGAATTTAGAGATGTTTAGGAAAAGTGAGAATTTTGAGAAAAAGTGAGAATTGAGAAATTTTGAGAAAAATTCAGAATTTTGAGATTTTGAGAAAAAGTCAGGATTTTGAGAAAAAAAGTCAACATTTTGAGAAAAAAACTCAGTATTTTGTTCATGATTACCTAGAAGACCCGGTATTCCTCCATGTTGAGACTGTGTGACTCCCTCTCTTGGATATCAGCATGTGAAGGAGACTGTTAAGGAACTAGTTGATGCTCTGTATGTGATGACTACTTGCATTCTGGAGAGGATCAGAAACACGTGTCCCGATTATTGAAGCTCAAACCGGTGACCAGTGATTAACATTTTTTAGGATTTTGAGAAAAAGTTATTTTTTGAGAAAAAGTCATATTTTTGAGAAAAAAGTCAGAATTTTGAAATGTTGAGAAAAAGTCAATTTTTTTTGCAAATGTCAGATTTTTGAGGAAAAAGTCAACATTTTTAGAAAAAGTCAGAATTTTCAAAAAAAACTCAGTATTTTGTTCATGATTACCTAGAAGACCCGGTATTCCTCCATCTTGAGACTGTAACTCCCTCTCTTGGATATCAGCATGTGAAGGACACTGCTCAGGAACTAGTTGATGCTCTGTATGTGATGACTACTTCCATTCTGGAGAGGATCACAGAGACATGGATCCCGAGGTTGAAGCGCAAGCCGGGGACGAGTGAGATTTTCTTAACACCTGCTAACAACTGTTAAACATGGTTTTCTTTCTTTTGATTATTTTGTGTGTTACTTTGACCATCGTACAAATTGATTGTGTTTTATCTGTTTGATCCACATGTAAAGCACTTTGAATTGCATCACTGTATGAATTGTGCTATACAAATAAATTGCCTTGCCTTGCCTTAACAAAGGTGTACCTGCAGGAGTTCCTTAATGAGTGCTAGACACTTTTTTTTTCATTCCCAGATTACATTTTTGGGCCCATTCGCCCCCACTTTGACGACCCAACGGATTTACATCCTGCCGTAAAACAGCCACTCGCCTTTCATTCCTCCCACCCCGCCTTTACGATCCGGAGGGGGAAAGGGTTCCTGAGTTATGGGGCTTTGTTTGGGACAGAAGGAAAAATAAAAATGCTATACAGCCGCCGCATGTCGGAGATGTCACCGAGGATTGTTTTCATCGCATGTGTGTTGAATTTAAAGGGCGGAGAGGCGGTGTGTGTTTCCAGTGGATGCTGTGAGTGGGTTTTCATCGAACCATCATTACATCCAATTAGGTTGACGAATAAATCAAGCGTATGCATTGACTCTCAATCAAATATTGGAGATTAATACCATCAACAACTGTACAGGAGAGGGGATTGCAGAGGCTGGAGTTACTGAAAGTGAAGTAGGACTTTAAGGAAAGAGTAAAATATGAGGTCTCCTTTCAACACACACTTGTTTTCCTTTGTGTTGTGGAGCGGCTGCCGTCTAATGACATGAAATGCACACGGCTCCATTTATCAAAAGCGCACATTGCCCTTATACACTTCACTAAATCTTTAAACTACTGAGGTCACTGCCTCACAACCATCCCTGTCTCGTCATCTATCTCCTCGAGCTCTTCAACTCCCCTCCATGAAGTGCACTTTCTCATGCACACACACACACACACACACACACACACACACACACACACACACACACACACACACACACACACACACACACACACACACACACACACACACACACACACACACACACACACACACACACACACACACACACACACACACACACACACACACACACACACACACACACACACACACACACACACACACACACACACACACACACACAGACACACACACACACACACACACACACACACTCCACCGTAAAGCATCAAACGACTTCTCCGTCCTTGAACGTGAAATTATTAGGGAGGCAGACAAGGCCTGGGAGGAGGAGAGAGAGGGTAGGCGAAGGAAAACAAGGTAAAAGAAAGGGCTTCTTCATACTGACAGTCCGCTTAATGAAAATGCAGTTAGGGCTCATATATCTGCTGACCCCCAAGGTCCACATCCCCCCCCCGAGAAGAGCCAACACTGTATATTTGTCTCATTTCTAGTCAGAATAAGTCTTGATATAAGACATAATAACTTAAGAAGTAACGACGCAGTGAGATGTAGGGTCTTGTTTTTACACAATGCATCTTAAGTGTCGTTTTAACTCAAAGACCCTTGAAAACATGTTAGGTTGAGATGTTTCTCAGATGGGTTTTTTATGGTATTTGTGAATTATGGATAATCTTGTTTCAAGAAATAGCCTGTACTTGATTTTAGAAAACACATTTTTATTGGAGATTCACCGACTAACATCAGTAAACTGAACGCTTTGAGCATTGTTGGCTTATTTTGTAACACAACATTTCCTGATTCTGGTAAAAATATTGTTCAAAATATGTTTTACCAGCTCATTACAATATCTAATTTATCTAAATATCCCATCTTATTTCAAGAAACCTTACCAAGCAAATGTTCACTTGTTCTATTGGCAGATTAGTGTAGGTCGAAAACACCTTGTATTTAGATTTTGGAGCAGCATTTCTGAACGAGGGTCAGCAGTGCTGGGGAGGGTCAGGTCGGGCTACTGAGAGTTAAGCCAGACTAAGGGAGGGGCTTTTGGGAGAGCAGTTTGTCGGCCTTGAGTGCGGTGCGTTCAGGGACATCCATCCACATCGGCAGACAGGAAGGACGGGACATCAGTCACCGGAGCTGCAAACCGCAGAATGCACAATAACACACATGGCGAACACACACACTCCTTCCACTTCTCGTTCTTCCTCTGCAGCTTCACATCTCCGCCAGCTCCACTCCCCCTAGCAGCTCTTCCATTTATCCACTGCTGAGTAAAAACGGCTAATTAACAGCTAACGAATACATTAAGGAGGTCACTAGCATTGAACTACACACACGAGTTATTATAAGCCTTTTCGTTCAACACTTCTACAGTGTGATTTAACAGTGTGGAACATTGCGTTTTTCCAGCTACTGATTGAATAATGTAGTCAGTAATCAGTGGTGTAAAGTACATTTACTCTACTGTACTTTAGCGCAATTGTGAGGTACTTGTACTTTGAGTATTTCCATTTTATTCAACTTTGTACTTTTACTCCACTACATGTATGTAGTAGGCCTACCTTTAGTTACTTTGCAGATATAGATTAATGATAAACAATATGATCAACACTTGAGATACACTTTGATTAAATCCACAAGTTCCACCTTTACCAGCTTGATCAACGCATCAATAGTTATAACCAAAACCTATATCATATATATTCTGAAACGGACCAATCTGCACAATGACTACTTTTACTTTTGGTACTTTTAGTATATTTTGATGCCAATACTTTTGTAGTTAAGTAACATTTTGAATGCAGGACTTTGACTTTTACTGTAACAGAGTATTCCTACACTCTGGTACTTCTACTTTTATTGACGTAAAATATCTGAGTAGGTCTACTTCTAATTTTACTGAAGTACCAGATCTGAGTACTTCTACTTTTACTCAAGTATAAGATCTGAGTACTTCTACTTTTACTCAAGTACAAAATCTGAGTACTTCTACTTTTACTCAAGTACAAGATCTGAGTACTTCTACTTTCACTCAAGTACAACATCTGAGTACTTCTACTTTCACTCAAGTACAACATCTGAGTACTTCTACCAGCTCTGGTTTAAGGCAATTTGTTACTTTTGTAGTTTTACTTAAAAGTAATACAGGACTTTTACTTGTAACAGAGTATTCCTACACTCTAGTACTTCTACTTGTACTACTGTATAACATCTGAGTACTTCCTCCACCTCTGTCAGTGATGTTCGCCAGCATGTGAGCGGCCTACATGGCGGCCATGTTGACTCGTGTGATGAGCTGCAGATGAACTGGGCCAAGGGTATCTGCTGCAGATGAAAAGCCATCCTGCACACAAGGGAGCCTCTATCCACAGAAGAGCAAACTGCTTTTCTAGGCCAAGAAAGTTATCGGTGTGTTCAAGGGGAAATTGAAACAGCGAGAGCTTTAGTGTGCCAAACATGAGGTAAGCAGTTGAAATCAATAAAGTGCGTGTTTGTGGAGGCTGGGAAGGTCGTCATGTGTTGTTTGAAGGGAATTAGCTCATGCAACAGTCAGTCAAAACAAATAATGCAGTCTGAAAGGACAATACTTATCGTTGGCCTTGGAACGGAAAGGCCTGAATCCATTGCATCGATGCGGGATATCTCTAAAGAATTCCATGCATTACCGAACAAGTGCTGCTCAATCTGTAGGCACCCTTTGATCATTAAGGTAAATCAAAAATACAAAGGCCAAGTGGAATTCAGTTTAAGGAGTGTTTTTCTTTTGTTGGCCTTGAATTCCTCAGCCTATCAAAAGCATACCGTTTACAGGATACAATAACGAGGCGGACGGTAGCAGACAGGTACGTCAGGAATGCTCTGGGAAATAAACTCTCGGTAGAATGTATTTTTTTATTCTCAGCATCTCATATTCCCCGTCTCTTTGCCTTCAGGCGCAGGGAACCCAAATTACAAAACCTTTTTCTGACTTACCTCGATGGAGACTCATGCAGGCAGTTTCTTTTCTGGAGGTTTTTCGATATCCATCTCTGAAGGATCTGCCTCCCATGCAATGTAACAGGAGGGAATGGAACTGCTTTTGTTGTGTACATAGCGTTGAAACAATTACATCTGAGAGTTTTAAAAGCAACACTTATTGTCCTGGTAAGATTACTTTAAACTCTATTCTGAAAGGCCCAGTAAAAGTATGTGGTTTGGGGAAGATATAAGGGAGGTGTGTGGCGCAGTGGGTTGTGCGTTGGTGTTCGGATAAATACCGTGTAAAGCAGTGTTCCTATGAGTGTCATTGTCTCGTTTGTATCTTGTATTAGCAAGACAATGCACGTGTTCATTTGCAGTTTGTCCGATAATACAATACTTAATCAGCGGGAAAGCGTGAAACCAGCTGAAGGTTTATCATTCTGCAAATTCCATTTATTCCCACTGTACTGCAAAAGCAGATATCTTAAAACATGTAGGAAACAAAAACCAATAGATGTGCATGCCTACAAAATGCTAGCACAATAAAACAATATGTTCTTCCTATTTGGTAGTTATACTGAAAATACCTGTGTTATATGTACTCCTGTGTCTCTACCCTCTCTGCGTTACTTCTGTAAACGCTCTGAGAATGTCAGCAATGATTTTTCCAGACCATTTAATAAACACAGAATTTCAGCCGGGCCCTTTGCCCCATACGTGAGTTATGAAAACCTGGGAGTGTAATAAATGTAAGTGCACAATAATAAACATTGAGTACATGTGTGGGTTTATGCTCTGAAACTGACCCTGAAACCCGAATGTGTGATAAGACGTAATGAATTTCTTGGGCCTGACATAAAGCACCGCGTTGACTCAGTGTTTACCCTGCAGAGGAATGCCAGATACACAGAGCCGGTCCTATATCGGATAACTGCCATCTCTCACACACACACACACACACACACACACACACACACACACACACACACACACACACACACACACACACACACACACACACACACACACACACACACACACACACACACACACACACACACACACACACACACACACACACACACACACTCACACACACACACACACACACACACACACACACACACACACACGCACACACACACACACACACACACACACACACACATACACACACACACACACACACACACACACACCACACACACACCATGTATACATCACTTCAGGTGACATTTCATTGACTTACATGCATTTCCTGGAGACTTATCCTAACCTTAACCATAACCAACACATGCCTAACCCTAACCCTTAACCCTTACCCTTAACCTAAACCTAATCCTAACCAAGTCTCCACCCTAAAATGAATGATTCCCCTCATGGGGACCTCCAATGTGTCCCCATAGGGGAGGCGAGTCCACACACGTGACTGTGTAAACAGATTTAGGTCCCCACAAGTATAGTAATGCTAGGCCACACACACACACACACACACACACACACACACACACACACACACACACACACACACACACACACACACACACACACACACAGCAATAATGGCTTTTCAATTCCCTTTTTATGTATAATCTTTACAAGGCTGTAAACTGAGGACAAGGTGTTTGGGCATGTGTGTGTGTGTGTGTGTGTGTGTGTGTGTGTGTGTGTGTGTGTATGTGTGTGTGTGTGTGTGTGTGTGTGTGTGTGTGTGTGTGTGTGTAGCCGACATACGGGTGTGTTTGCACTGGAGCAACTGGAAAATCATGCCAAGAATATTTGTCTTATTTCTAGTCTGTTCACTAAGACATAATAACTGAAGAATAATGCAGCGAGATAATGGCTCCTGTTTTAAGACAATGAATCCTAAGTATCTTTTGAAGTCAAAGACTCTTCAAAACATCTTGTTTTCAGTTGTATCTCAGATGAAACACATTCTTTGTGTACATGGCACAAGGTTTTTAAGCTGCTGTGGTATTTCTAAAAGTCATCCAACTTGATTTTAGAAAACACGTTATTATTGGAAAATCCCCGACATCAGAAGACAGAACACTTTTGTATGAAGGGCCGTGTAGGCCAAAATTCAAACTCACCTCGCACACACACTACTGAAAACATCTGGCCTTGCACACACACTACTGAAATCCTCTCACATTCACTACTGAACACCTCACACTCACACACTACTGAAAACATCTCACATTCACTACCGAACACCTCACACACACACTACTGAAATCCTCTCACATTCACTACTGAACACCTCACACACACACTACTGCAATCCTCTCACATTCACTACTGAACACCTCACACACACACTACTGAAATCATATCACATTCACTACTGAACACCTCACACACACACTACTGCTCACCTCACACACACACTACTGAAATCCTCTCACATTCACTACTGAACACCTCACACACACACTACTGAAAATTAACCTCACACACACACTCCTGAAAAACATTTTACTGAAAGGTTCTCAGTAGGGAATGTGCATGTGTTTCACCTATGTGTGTGTGAGGGGATTCTTGCTGTAACGGAAGTCATTCTTGCTGTAACGGAAGTCATTCTAATGTAACGGAAGTCATCTGCTAGTGGGTCTCTTTGCTAGCCCCGTTAGCTTCATTAGCTCCAGGCTGCTACTCGGACGTGTTTGTTGTGTTGATGCCTGGAGGAGTATTCTTCATTGAAATATCGCACTTATCTTATGGCTCTGCGGTTCAAACAGACCGTCCATGAATGCAGTTTATTCGGTAAGTAAAATTCAAGCACTTTATTTCTTACTTGTCTTTTTATTCAGCTAACAAGCGAGACGAAGCTACATCTGTGCTAAATATGCTATCCGTAGCATACAAGTTAAAACATAATAGAGAAGTGTAAAACATTAAGAAGGATTATACTGTAAAACATAAGGCTTCTCGGTGAGGTTGGTAAAATAAGGTCATGCTTGTACATTAGTTAGTTTGCTAGTTAGGTAACTGTATGCATTGTTATTGTTAATTTAAAATAGCTATGCTCGACGATGCAGACAGCTAGCGTTACATTAGTGTTGAAGAGCAGAGTACGGTATGAGATTAACCCATAGATTAACCTCACTATAAGATCTGTGTATCTTAAAAATATGAATCTCACATTTCCAGTTGGTTCCAGAAATAACGTTAACGTAGATATTACAATATGGTTTGTTGTTTGTTACTTAGCATTTTATTATCATTACACTGGAGAAACCGACTTATTGTGGCAGCAGAACGTGAACATGTAACTTAATGCCTGCATTTGAGGACGAAAAATAGCTCAGTCAATGCTTTAGGGACAAGGAAATGATTTGTTTAAATATTAGATATGACGTTATGTGTGCTTCTGTGACAATGAAGCTTATTCATTGCATTACATTTGTTGAAGATGTTTGTCTTTTACCCTTACGTGTGTGTTACAAATGAATGTGAATATGGCATAGGACAAATATTTAAATTGACTGTCTCATGAAAAACGATTCTGAAATAAAAAGGACCCCAACTATACAATAATACACAATCCAACTGATAAGATACAGTAAGGGCTTTGATATCCAGCACTTTTTTTAAGGATAACAAAAAGATTATCACATGACATTTGCATGTAAAAAAAGTCTGTGACCAACACATTGTTACTTTACATATATATATGTTTGTTTAAAGTTTCCAGGTGATGCAGACACACCAGAGGATGCTGACCACGAGAGACAGACCTATTCCTAACATCAGTGAACTTCAGCATGGACTCAAAGGTACAAAGACTCCTTTCATACTGTACAAATAATCGAGAAACATTCTGGTTTAAATAAAGTAACAACTATAATCAGCTTTCACATTTCAATGTATTTAAGGCAATTATTATTTTACATTGAGAATTGCTACCATTTGTCTTTACATATTGTCTGTAAAAGACGTGGTAAAAGTGGTTCTTGCAGTGAGACAACCGAGCAGTTGAATATTATTTAATAATAAGATATTTTAATGTTGATTAACTGCAGACTGTTCATTCATAATCTGATTATCTTTGTAGTAGGGCTGTGCAATTAATCGTATTTTAATCGCGATTACGATGATGGTTTGCGACGATTAGGAAAACAGCATAATTGACAAAATACGATTATTTAGCTGGGTGCGCTTTCGCCCCTCCCTAAAAGCCCACTCGGCCACGTGGGAGTGACATGTGTTGTGAGTGTTCAGCGCAAGCGAAGATGTCAGAACAAGAGCAGCAACTCGTTAAAAAGAAGGGTCGCGGGGAGATTCCCAGTCGATCGCGAGATGTGTCTAAAAATAGAACAACAATATTCTGTTTTATCGTTAATGTCCTGTAACATAATGTTCCCGTGCCAGAATAATGCACTTGAACGCATCAAAGCTTTGTGATTGGCCGGCCTCACCCCATGTGTCCGGGCGTGGCTGGTGAGCAGTGCACTAGTTCGCTGACGTTGTCCGTGTCAACAGCATGGATGGTCAACAGGAGTGACAGTCCGCACACACACAAGACCGCAATTATGGCAGAAGCAAAAAAGCCCAAAATATATAATTGTCACTCCAAGTGGGAGGATCATTATTTTTGTATCTATTCCAATTCAAAGTCCATCTGTCTCATCTGCAATGCGAGCGTGGCTTTATCGAAGAAGGGTAATTTAGGAGCGGCATTTCAAAACAGTGCACAAACGCTACGAGACGGAATTCCCTCCTAATTCTGCCCTACGCTCCAAAAGGGGAGGGGCCTGAGAGCACAGCTAAATGCACAGCAGTCCATTTCCACCAGGCCCAACAACAAGAGCAAGGCTGCTACCAGAGCATCTTATCGGGTCAGTCACGTTCTTGCGAAACACATGAAGTCTTTCGAAGACGGCGAAGTTGTGAAAGAAGCTTTCCTGGAGGCTGCGACGCGCTTTTGTGGGACAGTAAAAATAACAGCAGCATTTCAACAGGTTTTTGATATAATAAAAACTCAATTTAGATACCGTTATTAATCTGCTGTAAGTTTTAGTTTGTTTGAATTTATTCATGATAATTATTGTACAAAATGGTATAAGAATGCAAACATTAAGATCTGTTCTGTTTAAATTGATTATAGTCTATCAGTTCAGAAGCTAGTGTTGCTTGCATCCTATTTTAAAGGCATTTCTTTTTATACTCTAATAAAATGCAACAAAAAATGGGTTTGATTCTATTAATGTTGTCTTTTTTATTGCACTGTTGCTGCAGCAGATTACTGTGTAGCTTCAGATCTGAGTTGTTTTATTAGTAAGCCTAATTTATACTTTTGTAGCAACACTATTTTTATATAATGGCAAAGAAAGGGTTCTTCAGAGTCTTTTCTTTTTTTCCTGTGTCATGTGGCAGCACTGCCACAAGTTCCTCTTCAGAGAGGGTCTTCAGTACAGGTGGCAATATCGTCACCTGCCTGTGCTCATCTCTGAAACCAGACCATGTAAACAGGCTGGTATTTCTTGCAAAAAATCTTTAAGAGATGACACGAGCAAACCTACCAGCATTTGCCATGGTGGCCTAAACATTTTTATTTGGTCTTAAATTGTAGTTCAACATTTATTTCCTGTTACTTCTGGACCATGACGGTGGGCCAGCCTTCAAGGTTTAACTGAGTGGAATATGTTGAATATGTTTTACCAAAATGTTGGCTATGTTAAGGAGTTTTCAGTAGGTTGTGACAGTGCACTGCAACATATTTGATTTCATTTATTTTGGTCTAATTTATTTTTATTTATCATATTAATATATGTTTAGTATGGTTTTGGAAGTGCGCTCCAACACATTTATTGATCTTGTTTATTGGTAAAATATTATTTGTTTTAAAGTTCAATAAATGGTCAATGAATAATCGTCAACATAATCGTGATATCAATTATTGACCCAAATAATCGTGATTATGATTTTTGCCATAATCGCACAGCCCTACTTTGTAGTACAAAGTGATGATTTAAAAAAACACATTCAAATTAAAAAAATACATTATTTCTACAGCCGCTAAATAAACAAACCTCTTTCATAAATAACACACTTGCTCTGCAATAATGTCATGTTTCTTGTCATTTCTGTTAGGAAAGGACATACCTGAAGGACACAACTGCCTCACCGTTTTCTCAGAGGGGCAAGAAGAAAATGAAAAGCTGATTTCAGATTAAAGACCAAAACAGGACATTCACTAAGAAACTACACTTTTATTGTGAACACAAAGTCAAACAGGACCATCATTTGTTTGTGACAGCTGAGCCCAGTATGTGCTCACAGATGCAGTTAGGGGGTTTCTTCATCAGGCCCGGTCCTCCTCCATCAGGCCCGGTCCTCCTCCATCAGGCCTGGTCCTCCTCCCAGAGAAAGACCTCTCCACCTCAGTCCTCTCCAGCCAAACCCACAGACAGGACATCCGTCATGCTGAGGTTTCTCCCAAAGTCTGCACGCTGTCTCAATTAATCCACACTGTGAATATGAGGGGGAAATGTGTGTCATAAATGCTTTAGACAATAAGAAATATGAAGTTAACTGTAAGGAATGGCTCATTCTTTTTTAAATAGACAAAACTATTACTGTATTTCAATATCTCACGTCTGAAAGTTTAATTTAAAAGAAGAAAAGGCCCCAAAAATAAAGATTGGTATATCAATAAATGTAGTTGATTTTGTCTTTTTAATTGTTTAAAGTAGATATAACTGGTACTTGAGAGTTTGAATACAGTCTGGTTGCGGATGAGGCACACAGAGAGCATATAGCTACCATCACATGTAACTAAGCTTGACTTGAATTTATTAAAAGTATAATTAAGTAACAGCAACAAATCAATAACAAAAATCATGCAAAAATGTGAATCTTTGCTGGATCCACTGTTGAATTTACCACATATTGTATATTTTAGAAACCTTAAGGCATTTATAGATTTGTATGCATGTATTTATGTATGGTGTATAATTCCCGGCCTGACATATTGTCCCAGTCCGGCCCTATGCCATATTCACATTCATGTGTAACACACACGTAAGGGTAAAAGACAAACATCTTCAACAAATGTAATGCAATGAATAAGCTTCATTGTCACAGAAGCACACATAACGTCATATCTAATATTTAAACAAATCATTTCCTTGTCCCTAAAGCATTGACTGAGCTATTTTTCGTACTCAAATGCAGGCATTAAGTTACATGTTCACGTTCTGCTGCCACAATAAGTCGGTTTCTCCAGTGTAATGATAATAAAATGCTAAGTAAGTATTGGTATAATATTAATAAAAACAACAACGTTTGGGTTCGTTCGTTTAATATGATGAACGTTAACCAGTAAGCTTCAATAATCAACTCCAGCTCAACAAACCATATTGCAATATCTACGTTAACGTTATTTCTGGAACCAACTGGAAATGTGAGATTCATATTTTTCAGATACACAGATCTTATAGTGAGGTTAATCTATGGGTTAATCTGATACCGTACTCTGCTCTTCAACACTAATGTGACGCTAGCTGTCTGCATCGTCGAGCATAGCTATTTTAAATTAACAATAACAATGCATACAGTTACCTAACTAGCAAACTAACTAATGTACAAGCATGACCTTATTTTACCAACCTCACCGAGAAGCCTTATGTTTTACAGTATAATCCTTCTTAATGTTTTACACTTCTCCATTATGTTTTAACTTGTATGCTACGGATAGCATCGTTAGCACAGATGTAGCTTCGTCTCGCTTGTTAGCTGAATAAAAAGACAAGTAAGAAATAAAGTGCTTGAATTTTACTTACCGAATAAACTGCATTCATGGACGGTCTGTTTGAACCGCAGAGCCATAAGACAAGTGCGATATTTCAATGAAGAATACTCCACCAGGCATCAACACAACAAACACGTCCGAGTAGCAGCCTGGAGCTAATGAAGCTAACGGGGCTAGCAAAGAGACCCACTAGCAGATGACTTCCGTTACATTAGAATGACTTCCGTTACAGCAAGAATGACTTCCGTTACAGCAAGAATCCCCTCACACACACATAGGTGAAACACATGCACATTCCCTACTGAGAACCTTTCAGTAAAATGTTTTTCAGGAGTGTGTGTGTGTGAGGTTAATTTTCAGTAGTGTGTGTGCGAGGTGTTCAGTAATGAATGTGAGAGGATTTCAATAGTGTGTGTATGACGTTAATTTTCAGTAGCGTGTGTGTGAGGTGTTCAGTAGTGAATGTGAGAGTATTTCAGTAGTATGTGTGCAAGGCCAGATGTTTTCAGTAGCGTGTGTGTGAGGTGTTCAGTAGTGAATGTGAGAGTATTTCAGTAGTATGTGTGCAAGGCCAGATGTTTTCAGTAGTGTGTGTGTGAGGTGTTCAGTAGTGAATGTGAGAGTATTTCAGTAGTATGTGTGCAAGGCCAGATATTTTCAGTAGTGTGTGTGTGAGGTGTTCAGTAGTGAATGTGAGAGTATTTCAGTAGTATGTGTGCAAGGCCAGATGTTTTCAGTAGTGTGTGTGTGAGGTGTTCAGTAGTGAATGTGAGAGGATTTCAGTAGTGTGTGTGCAAGGCCAGAGGTTTTCAGTAGTGTGTGCGTGAGGTTAATTTTCAGTTGCGTGTGTGTGAGGTTCATTTTCAGTAATATGTGTGAGGCTTAATTTTCAGGAGTGTGTGTGTGTGAGGTGTTCAGTAGTGAATGTGAGAGTATTTCAGTAGTGTGTGTGCAAGGCCAGATGTTTTCAGTAGTGTGTGTGCGAGGTAAGTTTGAATTTTGGCCTACACGGCCCTTCATACTTTTGAGCGCTTCTATCTAAATATCACATCTTATTTCAAGAAATCTAACCAAGCAAATGTTCGCTTGTTCACTTTGCAGAATCTTTCACTTATCACAAGCGAAACACATTGTTGTATTCTCTGTTTTGGCTTGATTTGGGAGCACATTTCCTCCAGTGTTGCAGCCGGTTACTGTGCTTCGTTCTCTGGTTATCCATTTCCACCGTTATCTTTATTTCTCAGTCCTTCTGGAAGCTCTTGTCTCTAAATCATGTTTGCCTGCATGTGAGCCGACCTTCAGGACTAAACTGTACTCACACTTTTCCCCCGGTGCCAGGATTGATAACCGGATTAGAGGCTCAATAATAAGTCCACAATGGCCTTCTTTGATGAGAGCAAGCCCGTCAGAAGGGGAGGCTGACAGGGGAAACTGTGCCTCGTAGAAACCTCGCTGGATTACTAAATAAAGAGCCATAAAACACAGCGTTTTGGCTCCGGCAGAGGAAGGCTTATGCTTACACACAAGCCGTAATGATTTTAATATCTGCGTTAAGATCGAGAGACCACACACTGTAAATGTAAAAAGCACCTCGTGCCTGACTCCCTGTTCTCCGTCTGCCTCGCTCTGTCTTCCATCACCTCCCTTCTGGGTCTTTCCCCTCACTTTCTTTGAGGGAAAAATGTGCCAAATCAGCTCCTGTGTTTCTCCTTATTCTTCCAAGCAGCATATCTCCTTTATTTATTGTTTTCTACTCTCTGACCCTGTCTTTTTAAACCTGTGTGTGTGTGTGTGTGTGTGTGTGTGTGTGTGTGTGTGTGTGCGTGTGTGTGTGTGTATAGCATTACTATACTTGTGGGGACCTCAATCTGTTTACACAGTCACGTGTGGGGACTCGCCTCCCTTATGGGGACAAATTGGAGGTCCCCATGAGGGGATCATTCATTTTAGGGTGAAGACTTGGTTAGGCTAAGGTTAAGGGTAAGGGTAAGGTTAAGGGTAAGGGTATACGGTTAAGGGTAAGGGTTAGGGTTAGGCATGTGTTGGTTATGGTTAAGGTTAGGATAAGTCTCCAGGAAATGCATGTAAGTCAATCTAATGTCCCCTGAAGTGATGTATACATGGTGTGTGTGTGTGTGTGTGTGTGTGTGTGTGTGTGTGTTTAAAAGAATAGAAATACACAAAAGGATCAGAGGTTAACAAACAATGCAACACAAAGAAAGCAAAACGAAGGGAAAAACCAACAATGAAACATGTAAAAAAATGAAATATGTGTATGCGTGTTGAAGTATGATGGAAAAAGTGTTTTATTTTATATGTATTGAACTGATCACAATCAAACTGTCATTTCTTCAGACCTTAAGACACACACACACACACACACACACACACACACACACACACACACACACACACACACACACACACACACACACACACACACACACACACACACACACACACACACACACACACACACACACACACACACACACACAAAGTTCCTCAGAAACCTGATGTTTATTCCCCTCTTTTTCTGCAAGTGAATGTCAAATACTGATATATATTACATCAGTCTTTTTAAACCACATTTAAAAAATCCCAAGTTGTGTAAAGGCCTTAAACGTAACGTTGTGTTTCTGTATCAATGAGACACTTCTTCAGCCTGCTAAAACGATTCCATTTCATTCGTGAACACACAAGAAGAAGACGATTCTTTTTGTAAATTTGGGTCCACTTTGGAGGCCGTTCAGGCACATGGCCAGTCACATCAAACACACTCCAAATGTTCTGTTCAAAGCTGTATTCTATTAGCCGATAATTTCACCAGAATGGGATAAAAAGGTAAATCCCAGAGTTAAATACAGTGCCTCTGCTCTCTGGCCTCTATCTCTGCATCTGTTCACTGTTAGGAACATAATGGCTTCACAAGTCCAACCCTTCTGCTTAGTGTCACAAGTCTCAGACAATTTTGTCTCTATCCAACTATTTAAATCTTATTTTTTCAAGTACAGACATAAGACACAGGTTCACAAAATCAAAAGCAACAAGAAAGGCAATATTTCAAAATGAAATACTGGGGGAAAAAACATGGTTGCCTTGTTATTAAGTATGGCTAGGTGTCATATTGCTTTAGTTCTTGGTAAGTGTCCGTACCTTGGTTTGGAGTCGGTCTATCTCTTTTTATGAATGTGAACATTTGATGTGACATTTCTATCCAACTGTATGTGTTCTGGCAGGTTTTATGCTAATAAGCAGAGGTGGGAATTATATTTACTCAAGTATAACTTAAAGGTACTTGTACTTTACTTGAGTATTTAAAATTGTTTGCTTCTTTGAACTTCTACTCCACTACAGTTCAGAGGTAGATTATGTATGTTCACTCCACTCAGACCCGGCGTCATGGGGGGGCCCCATGGGGCCGGGCCCGCCCATCCAGGATTTGGGCCCGCCCATCTAGGATTTGGGCCCGCCCATCCAGGATTTGGGCCCCATCCGGATTGGGCCCGCCCATCCAGGATTTGGGCCCGCCCATCCAGGATTTGGGCCCGCCCATCCAGGATTGGGCCCGCTGTTTTAATCAGGGCTGAATACAACATTTTAATTGTTTTATTATTTTGTTCAGTGGCGGCGCCAGGGTATACTGGGGTAGGCTACAGCCATACCAAGAAATTGCTTAGCCCCACCATGAAAAATGATTTTAAAGTAAGCTAAATAAAGTCCACCAACTTGCGCGGAGTAAATTGCACAGACAGCAGTAAATACCGAAGACTAGAAACGGTTTGAAAACTTTTGTCACGTAGTGATCATCCTCTAAATAGAACATCTTTGATAATGTCTTCTGGCCAATCAGAATCACGATAATGACGTGGTGTTGTTGCAGGAAGTCCCGACGGAGAATACTTTTGCTGTAGGAAATCTCTATATACATCGATACAACATTACGTGTTGATAGAAATCAACACGTAATGAAATAAGACCCCACGGTTTGATGATTGATAGGTGTGTGGGCTGTCTTTCATTTTGACACACAGAACAATGGGGGCTATCCACCCTTATCCACAATGTAAAGTAACTCACAGCCTCTTCCCTCTTCTCTCTGTGAGGAGCAGCAGGTTCAGCTTTCAGAACAAAGTAACACAAAACTAAAATGGCATTAATTTTTTTTTAAATATGTCGTGTAGTAATAGATGTATTTATTGTTCTTCTCAAGAGAGTACCAGAATGTGTATTTTATGTTAGTATTTCAAAAAATCTCCTGGGGGAGAATCTCCCCAGACCCCCCTGCAGGGGTTGGGTTTTCAGCAGGTCAACTCTTTCACCTGTGGGGAAATTGCAGGATTGGCTCCAGGTCGCCCTTTTAATTTACTACAAGACAAATGTGCCTTTTTATTTCATACAGTTCAATTTGGATTGAGACAGGGAAATAATCTAAACCTCACGCGTGGCGTTTCACTGTCAAGGGGGCGATATAGCGTGTATGTAATTACATTGCAAATACTGACTTGAGCCCCACCACCACCGTATGGGTTAGCCCTACCATAGATTACCCAACACAAATACTCTGGAGCCGCCACTGATTATGTTTATTGTTATTTGTAGGGCTTTGTCCTAATATTCATTTTTGTTTTAAACTATGTTGAAAGATTAGTTTAGCTTAGTTTTAGATTAGATTAGCATTTTTTTAAATTTTGCTATGAAATTCAGAATGAAAGGCTGCGCGCGAGACTGGTTTTTCGCTGGGTTGAGTCGTGTGGGTTTTTGAGTGAGATGCGGCACAGCAGCCTGTCAGTTTACTCTTGCTAGGTTAGTTTGGCTATTATCATTTATATGTATCTGCAACAATGGATATCAGGAAGTGGTTCACACTTATACACTTGAAAGGAATATGGCAACTCAGCGCCAGATGCAGGCACATTAGAAGACATCAGTTATGTTACCAACGAGCTAGCAAGCCAGCCAGGGACAAGGGAGGCTGGCAATCAATTATATTTTGAAGAGAAATTGACTCTCAAGCCGGCTCTCTCACAAACTCCTGCTCTGTGCGCAAGCAGACCGCTGCACATGCTCTCTGCCTCGCTCAATCTCTCTCTCTCTCTCTCCATCGCTCAACCTTACTCCACCCTGTGTGCTGCCCAAGTTGGCACAGCGTTACAAATGTGCCCTAAAACCAACCAATGGATGTAGCCTATAATAAGACCGTCAACAGCCTTATGGCAACCCCCCCCCCCCCCCCCCTTGACAAATCTCGAGATTTCCCGGGAAATTACATTACATTACATTTAGCTGACGCTTTTATCCAAAGCGACTTACAATAAGTGCGTTCGACCAACAAAATACAACCTTGAAGAAAACAGAATCATATAAGTACATCAGGTTTCATAGAGCCAAACATTTCAAGTGCTACTCAACTGGCTTTAGGTAATCCAGTCCTTTGTTAGTATAAAAGTGCTTTGTTAATAGTTATATCGCTCGAAGTGGAGTCTAAAGAGATGAGTTTTCAGTTTGCGCCGGAAGGTGTGTAAGCTATCTGCTGTCCTGATGTCAATGGGGAGCTCATTCCACCATCCTGGAGCCAGGACAGCAAACCCACGTGTTTTCGCCGATGGGAACTTGGGTCCCCTTCGCAGCGAGGGCGCAGCGAGTCGTTTGGCTGATGCAGAGCGGAGTGCACGTGCTGGGGTTTACGGTTTAACCATGTCCTGGATGTACGAAGGGCCAGATCCATTCGCAGCATGGTAAGCAAGTACCAGTGTCTTGAAGTGGATTCTAGCAGTTACTGGAAGCCAGTGAATGGAGCGGAGGAGCGGAGTAGTGTGGGAACATTTAGGAAGGTTGAAGACCAGACGAGCCGCTGCATTCTGGATGAGCTGCAGAGGTCGGATGGCACATGCAGGTAGACCAGCCAGGAGGGAGTTGCAGTAGTCTAGGCGTGAGATGACGAGAGCCTGGACCAGAACCTGAGTCGCTTTCTGAGTCAGCTGGGGACGTATCTTCCTGATGTTGTAAAGCGTGTATCTGCAGCAGCGGGTTGTAGCAGCGATGTTTGCAGTGAAGGACAGGTTGTTATCTAGGGTCACACCCAGATTCCTTGCAGTCTGAGTCGGGGAAACAACTGAGGTGCCGATGTTGATTGTTAGGTCAAGAGTGGGACAATCTTTTCCCGGAAGGAAGAGCAGCTCAGTCTTGTCAAGGTTGAGCTTGAGGTGATGATCAGACATCCACTGAGAGATGTCAGCTAGACAAGCAGAGATGCGTGCGACGACCTGGGTCTCTGAGCGGGGAAAGGACAGAATTAATTGGGTGTCGTCAGCGTAGCAGTGGTAAGAAAAACCATGCGGGCTAATGACTGATCCGAGCGAGTTTGTGTACAGGGAGAAGAGGAGGGGACCAAGAACAGAGCCCTGAGGGACCCCTGTAGTTAATTGACAAGGGTCAGACTCAGACCCTCTCCAAGTCACCCTGTAGGTACGGTCTTTCAGGTATGAGGTGAGGAGGGAAAGTGCAGAGCCTGAAACTCCAAGTTTTTGGAGAGTGTGAAGGAGGATCTGATGATTCACTGTGTCGAATGCAGCAGACAGGTCCAACAGGATGATGACAGAGGAGAGGGATGCTGTTTTGGCAGTGTGCAGTTCCTCAGTGACAGCAATGAGAGCAGTTTCTGTGGAGTGACCTGCCTTGAAACCAGACTGGTGCGGATCCAGAAGGTTGTTCTGATTGAGATAACAGGAGAGTTGTTTAAAGACAGCGCATTCAAGTGATTTAGACAGGAACGGGAGGAGAGAGACAGGCCTGTAGTTTATAACATCAGACGGGTTGAGAGTGGGTTTCTTTAGGAGAGGGTTTACTCTTGCCTCCTTGAGACTGTTTGGAAAGTGACCAGAAGTTAGAGAAGTGTTGATGAAATGGGTGAGAAACGGTAGAATATCAGGAGCGATAGTCTGAAGGAGGTTTGAAGGGATAGGGTCCAGAGGACAGGTGGTAGGGCGGGCAGAGGTAATGAGGGTAAGAACCTCACTTGGAGAGAGAGGGGAAAAGGAGGTCAGTGTGTGGGTGGAAGGAAGGTCTGGTGACCCAGCGGTGAGTAAAGGTGAGTCAGAAAAAGAAGAGCGAATATCATCAACCTTTTTTTCAAAGTGGGTAACAAAGTCGCTTGACAGAAGTGAGGAGGGGGGAGGGGCTTTTGGAGGGTCCAAGAGGGTGGAGAAGATGGAAAATAGTTTTTTAGGATTGGAATAGGAAGATTGGATCTTATCTTGAAAGAAAGTGCTTTTTGCCTGAGAGATCGAAGCAGAGAAAGAGGAGAGGAGAGCCTGATAGGTTAGGAGGTCGTCACGGTGTTTGGATTTCCACCGTTTCCGCTCTGCTGCCCTAAGGACGGTTCTATTAGCACGCAGTGCATCATTTAGCCAGGGAGCAGGAGGGGACTGACGAGCCTGCCGAGATGTGAGAGGACAGAGAGAGTCCAGAGTGGATGAGAGAGTAGAGAGGAGAGTTTCTGCAGCAGAGTTTGGAGGCAGGAGTTGGAACGAGTCAGAGGAAGGGAGGGCTGAGAGCACTGACGAGGCAAAGGTAGAGGGGGAGAGGGAACGAAGGTTACGGCGGACAAGTGCAGGATGAGAAGAGATTAGTTTGTTATGTTTGGAAAGGGGTAGAGAGAATGAAATGAAGAAGTGATCGGATGTGTGGAGCGGGTTTACAGAGAGGTTAGAAGTAGCGCAGTTCCTTGAGAATATGAGATCAAGGACATTGCCAGCTTTATGAGTCGGTGGGGACGGAGACAGTGAGAAAGCAAAGGCGGTTAACAGAGATGTTAGTTCGTCTATCTTCCCTGTCTGGAGGTTGAAGTCTTCGAGAAGTACAGCGGGAGGGCCAGTTTCAGGCATGTGTGAGAGGAGATTATCTAATTCCTCCAAGAAGTCCCCCAAGGCGCCTGGTGGACGGTAGAGAACAACAATGGTTAACTGTATAGGATGGGTTACTGTGACGGCATGGAATTCAAAGGTGGAAGGAGTGAAGTTAGGTAGCTTGAAGAGGGAAAAGCTCCATTTGGGAGAGAGCAGGAGACCAGTGCCACCTCCTCTGCCAGTGGGTCTGGGTGTATGGGAGAAGGAATATGCTGTGGAGAGAGCTGCTGGGGTGGATGTGTTGGATGGAGTAATCCAGGTCTCAGTGAGAGCAAGGAAATCCAGAGACTGCAGGGAGGTGTAGCCAGAGATGAAGTCAGCCTTAGGAACAGCTGACTGGCAGTTCCACAGGCCACCTGAAACTAGATGTTGGATCTCAGTGGAGCACGTGGGATAGACGAGAGCAGGCCGGTTATATCGATTACGAGATACACGGGGCCAGTGATAGTTGCGAGAAGACACATGAACAGGAATGGAGAAAATACACATGATTATAGCATGAGGGGCTAAACAACCAAATAAAATAATAACATAAAACACCAGCGATACTTAGCTCAATCAAAGTAGGATTTGCCTCCTCTTTGCCTCCCTCGTGACTCCCGCAGGACTCTAATGTCTTTGTCAGTCTTTGACTCCCGCAGGACTCTAATGTCTTTGTCAGTCTTTGACTCCCACAGGACTCTAATGTCTTTGTCAGTCTTTGACTCCCACAGGACTCTAATGTCTTTGCCAGTCTTAGCCTGTCTGACGCTGAAGCTGACGCTCCAGGAAAGTGCTACCTAAAATGGACACCTGATTGCTGAGTTCTCACAGCTGTGGGGCAACGTCCCTTTAATTAGTTAACTCTGCAGCTGGTGGCCCTCAAAAGGAAATCTAGACTGGCTTCCTCCTGATTTCTTATTGTCTTTTAAGTCAATTACATTAAACCCTAAGTTATAAAGTTATGAGTTTAACCCTTAATACAGTTACACCTACTCAATAAAGCTCTTAGTATTCTACAAATGTTTAAATCAAAGTTAACCCTAGCAGTCAGTTAGTTCACTTTTAAGGATTCAGTCAAATGACTTGTCTCAAGTTTCTGCCTGACAGATACTGTAGCGGTTTTGAGTTTTGAAATCACAATTCCAGTCAGATCAACTACAGAGCATTGATACAGAGTACACACACTGAAACAGAGAAGTCTAAAAACACAATGTTACTCACACAATACTAGAAGTCTCCAGTAGCTTTCTTGTCAAAATCGAGTTGCACACTGTAAATGTAAGTTTTGTGGTGGGCCCGCCCTGGTTAATCAAATGCCCGACCAGAGACGTATGTCTGCCGCCGGGTCTGACTCCACTACATGTATTTAATACCTTTAATTACTTCACAGATGTGGATGAATGATGTGAAATCTAATCAAGTGTTAAATCAGACTTTAGTTCCACCTGGAGTAAATCCACCAGCTACCCTGCAGTATACAAAGTCATTCAAACTAGCTGCACCTTCACTTTGAGAACACTTTCATGATCAATCATTATAAAACATATCATATATATTATTCTGAAATGGACCAATCTGCACAACGACTAATTTTACTGTCGCTACTTTCACTATATTTAGATGAGAATACTTTTCTACTTTCACTTGAGGAACATTTTGAATGCAGGACTTTTACTGTAACAGAGTATTCCTACACTCTGGTACTTCTACTTTTACTCATGTACAATATCTGAGTACTTCTACTTTACTCAAGTACAAGATCTGAGTACTTCTACTTTACTCAAGTACAAGATCTGAGTACTTCTACTTTTACTCAAGTACAAGATCTGAGTACTTCTACTTTTACTCAAGTACAAGATCTGAGTACTTCTACTTTTACTCAAGAACAAGATCTGAGTACTTCTATTTTTACTCAAGAACAAGATCTGAGTACTTCTACTTTTACTCAGAACAAGATCTGAGTACTTCTACTTTTACTCAAGTACAAGATCTGAGTACTTCTACTTTTACTCAAGTACAAGATCTGAGTACTTCTACTTTTACTCAAGTACAATATCTGAGTACTTCTACTTTTACTCAGGTACAATATCTGAGTACTTCTACTTTTACTCAAGTACAAGATCTGAGTACTTCTACTTTTACTCAAGTACAAGATCTGAGTACTTTCTACTTTTACTCAAGAACAAGATCTGAGTACTTCTACTTTTACTCAAGTACAAGATCTGAGTACTTCTACTTTTACTCAGTACAAGATCTGAGTACTTCTACTTTTACTCCAAGAACAAGATCTGAGTACTTCTACTTTTACTCAAGAACAAGATCTGAGTACTTTTACTTTTACTCAAGAACAAGATCTGAGTACTTCTACTTTTTACTCAAGTACAAGATCTGAGAGTACTTCTACTTTTACTCAAGTACAAGATCTGAGTACTTCTACTTTTACTCAAGTACAAGATCTGAGTACTTCTACTTTTACTCAAGTACAAGATCTGAGTACTTCTACTTTTACTCAAGTACAAGATCTGAGTACTTCTACTTTTACTCAAGTACAAGATCTGAGTACTTCTACTTTTACTCAAGTACAAGATCTGAGTACTTCTACTTTTACTCAAGTACAAGATCTGAGTACTTCTACTTTTACTCAAGTACAAGATCTGAGTACTTCTACTTTTACTCAAGTACAAGATCTGAGTACTTCTACTTTTACTCAAGAACAAGATCTGAGTACTTCTACTTTTACTCAAGAACAAGATCTGAGTACTTCTACTTTTACTCAAGAACAAGATCTGAGTACTTCTACTTTTACTCAAGAACAAGATCTGAGTACTTCTACTTTACTCAAGAACAAGATCTGAGTACTTCTACTTTTACTCAAGAACAAGATCTGAGTACTTCTACTTTTACTCAAGAACAAGATCTGAGTACTTCTACTTTTACTCAAGAACAAGATCTGAGTACTTCTACTTTTACTCAAGAACAAGATCTGAGTACTTCTACTTTTACTCAAGAACAAGATCTGAGTACTTCTACTTTTACTCAAGTACAAGATCTGAGTACTTCTACTTTTACTCAAGTATAAGATCTGAGTACTTCTACTTTTACTCAAGTACAAGATCTGAGTACTTCTACTTTTACTCAAATACAAGATCTGAGTACTTCTACTTTTACTCAAGTACAAGATCTGAGTAATTCTACTTTTACTCAAGTACAAGATCTGAGTACTTCTACTTTTACTCAAGAACAAGATCTGAGTACTTCTACTTTTACTCAAGAACAAGATCTGAGTACTTCTACTTTTACTCAAGAACAAGATCTGAGTACTTCTACTTTTACTCAAGAACAAGATCTGAGTACTTCTCCCACCTTAATAAGAAATTCTTGAAAACACATTCACAAAAATGAAATGTAATCATTTAAATATTAAGTGTTTAATCCACTGATATTCGTCTGGTCTCTTTTTGGACGAGATCTCTCTCTCCGTGTTTCAGGTCTGCTGATCACCCTCACCTGCATCTCATTCACCAATCATTGGGAGTTCCTGGCTTCTCGACCAATGAGGTGTTTCCACTGTTACATCCAAACTTTTAATAACTACGTTGGCCCAAAACACAAAACTTAAAAAGGTTTCACATTAATTTGGAAATGCTAAATGGCTCTGTGTTCCCACTTTTCATGCGATCTAAGGTTTGAGAGTTATTCCAAATATTTTTTTAGTATTAACTACGTTTTTATTTCAGTTTAATTGTACAAATGTTTCCATTTGCATTCAGCTGTATTGTTGACAAAGCCAAAACAAAGAAAGAAAACATATAAGAATATACAAA
Organism: Gymnodraco acuticeps; assembly: GCF_902827175.1. NCBI lineage: Eukaryota > Metazoa > Chordata > Actinopteri > Perciformes > Bathydraconidae > Gymnodraco > Gymnodraco acuticeps. The sequence goes on from NW_022991462.1 coordinate 71,233, forward strand.
AATTAGACATAAATAAACGAGTGGAACATTTTAAACAAAATAAATGAGGTATTAAAATAAAACAAGATAATATGGATATAATTAGAAAAAAGAAAAACAGAGAATTTTTTTTTAATAGCGTTTTTATGAATTATTTTGGCCTTAAAGACCCTGAAACTTTATTGCTTCCATTTCTGAACAGTTAGTTCATTGTTCTCCGGACTTGTCTCCACACATTTTAAAATACCATTCATTCCTTTTCTTGGCAACAGTTGGGTAAACTTGTTATGTTTCTCATTGTGTTCCCCTACGAAACAAGTAACGTCCGTTAGCGCTAACATATTATTGTTCATCAGTCTCTCAGCAGCATTCGATCAATTAGTCATCGTGTCTGATAAAGATTGTGCAACATGGCTGAAAGCTCTGAGTCTTTGGTCAGGAATACTTTCAGGGTCAACGAGAGACACCAACACGACTTAGAGAATACACGTTTTGTGTTTCTGTAACTCTTTAAATGACTGTTAACGTACAATGTTCTGCAGACAGACAGACAGACAGACAGACAGACAGACAGACAGACAGACAGACAGACAGACAGACAGACAGACAGACAGACAGACAGACAGACAGACAGACAGACAGACAGACAGACAGGACACACACACACACACACACACACACACACACACACACACACACACACCCACACACACACACACACACACATCCTGGGAGGGAGGACATGCAGGGAGAAGGGGGGAGGAATGAGAGAGGGAGGAAAGAAGAGAAGAAGAGAGGGGGAGGAAGGAAGGAGTCAGAACTCTGCATGGTCAGATTGTTGCAGAGAGGAGATGGGGCGTGTGTGTGTGTGTCTGTCTGTCTGTCTGTCTGTCTGTCTGTCTGTGTGTGTGTGTGTCTGTCTGTCTGTGTGTGTGTGTGTGTGTGAGAGAGAATATGACTACACATAAGGAACAGAGGTTTACAAACGTCACAATACACAAATAAAACAAAACAAGGAGAAGAAAAGTCAATAAAACGTGCACAAAAATTAAATGTCAAAGTCAACTTTATTGTCAATCTCAAAAAATATGTTTGTTCACACAGAAAGATCGAAATACTGTTTCCCTCAGTCCCGAGGTATAAAAGAAGACTCACACATTAAAGTGCAAGAACACTTTTGAAAAAACACAAAATAACCGTGTGTGTGTGTGTGTGTGTGTTTTCTATGGGTGAAGGTCCATTGAAGTACGACGAAAAAGTATTTACTCACAGGCAAAACATTCACAGTCATTTATTCAGACCTTCCTTCACACACACACACACACACACACACACACACACACACACACACACACACACACACACACACACACACACACACACACACACACACACACACACACCACACACACACACACACACACACACACACACACACACACACACACACACACACACACACACACACACACACACACACACACACACACACACACACACACACACACACACACACACACACACACACACACACACACACACACACACACACACACACACACACACACACACATTACAGTATACAGAGTATCATGTTTTCACCTTTTATCCATCTGACAAAACACTTATCGTCCCATCTCGCGTCTCTTTTCCACCGCTACAATAAATCCAAGCTGTGCTGCCCCCCCCCCGAAGGGCCGGCATCACTCCCACCCCTCTTTCATGTCTAATCGACTTTTACAAGCCCCGTCCCTCATACGCTGACTTTTACAACTTTGTTGCTCTTCATTGGCTGCAGGTGCAACACATTACTCCCCTAACAAGAGCCAATTACAAACAGGTGTGTGAGCAGGCAGGGAATGTGAGTTTCAAAAAAAAAGAGAAAAGGACGGAGGGGAATCGTTACAGACCGACTCGTTTTAATAAGTTCGGTTTATTTCCGCTTCTCAGAGCGAGGCTGGGTGCTTTCGTCTGCCTGGGGTCAGAGGTCGGCTTCAGGTGGCTGTGTCACTGTTATCTCTACATCACGTAGGAGCAATTAAAGGCCTCTGATCACATCTGCCGTCACTTTTTATTTCTTGTAACACTAACCCTTACCCACTAATGCGTACAGCAGGAGGTTCGACCCGAGCAGAAGACCAGGGAGGCAGAAAGAACAAAACCTGAACAAAAGCTGATGACTGAAATATGGTAGTATCAACTTTAGGCGAGGTATTATAATAAGACAGAGGAAAAGTTTCAAAAGTAAACAAGGAACAAATCGGGATGCATGAGGAGGAAACGAGGCAAGGAAATAAAACAGGAAACAGAAAATATGACAATCATAATTATGACATGAGTAGCTTTTCAACTATGTGGTTTTTTGTTTAATGTTCGAAGACAATTAGAGAAATGTGAAGAAAATGTGTCCAATACATTTCACTTCAGAATTTCTGTCCTTTTCTTTTGCAATGTGTGACTTGATGTGATTTAAACGTTTCAATAGACAATAGGGCTGCAACAAACGTCTTTGTTTTTTACCTTTAACGATCCTGTTGAGGTTTTTGAATGCAGTTTTAAATGTCTGATGTCACATTGAGGACAGGATCACTTTTAAAAAATAAAATATGCAACTTCTGTAATTCAATTTATTGGATTAAATGACTTTATTTATTACATCTAATGTAATCAAGTTTCTTTAGTATATATATATATATATATATATCATTACATTACATCAGAAGCAGGATTTGGAAAAGCTTGTCCATGCTTTTATCTTCAGTAGACTCGACTACTGCAATGGTGTCTTCACAGGTCTCACTAAAACATCTATTAGGAAGCTGCAGCTGATTCAGAACGCCGCTGCTCGAGTCCTCACTAACACTAAGAAAGTGGATCACATCACTCCTGTTCGGAAGTCTTTACACTGGCTTCCTGTGTGTCAAAGAATAGATTTCTAAATACTACTGCTGGTTTATAAAGCACTGAATGGTTTAGGCCCAAAATACATTACTGACCTCCTGCTAAATGATGAACCATCCAGATCTCTCAGGTCTTCAGGGACTGGTCAGCTTTCTGTCCCCAGAGTCAGAACTAAACATGGAGAAGCAGCGTTCAGTTATTATGCTCCAAATATCTGGAACTCCCAGAAACCTGCAGGTCCGCTGCAACTCTTACTACTTTTAAATCCAGGCAGAAGACTTTTCTTTTTGTCGCTGCTTTTAATTGAAACTGAGCCGTTGTGTTCATCAGTCAAGTGGAACTTCTGTGTGAACTATTCACATCTTAAACTGCACTGTAACCTTTTATTCATGTATTATTTATTTTAATGTTTCTTTTATTATCTTTTACTGTTTTAAAATGCCTTTGTCTGAATGTCTTTCATTTTTGTAAAGCACCTTGAATTGCCTTGTGTTGAAAGGTGCTCTATAAATAACCTTGCCTTGCCTACATGTCACTTGTTAGACGCTTTTCTCCAAAGCGACTTTCACACTCAATACTGTGGACAATCCCCACAGGAGCACTTTGGGGTGAAGAGTCTCAGGGACACAACGACATGCTGACTGCAGTGGGGTTTGAACCTGTTTGAACCACAAGCCACTGCACCACACGCCTCCCAATAACTTGATATTATGTGCCTGACTTGAGTGGGAACTCCAACCATTTTTGGGGTGCAATACAAATAAAAGCATGTAATTATAAATGACAGCAAATATGGATTTGAAGCAAAATATTTAATGAGTTAAAAACATGTTGGAAATCATAACAATCAACCTTTTTTCATTTATCTATTGACTTCTGGAATCCGAACACTCGGGAGTTATGGGAAATCTTTTAAATCGTAGTCAGAAACAATCCTAAAAAGCCTACTTGATGTATTTGAGTAGCATTATGATGGTTCTGCTTTCACATTTCAGCGGCACATTACATCAGCACCACGCTGCAGCCGACTCAGCAGGATTACCTTCCTGTCTGAATCATAATGTCTTCCTCTGTGCTCTTCTCTCTTTGTCTCCGTGATCATTTGAAATATGTAATGCATAGGAGAGAGGTTTAATTAACCAAACACGTAAATATTTAGCTCTAACAACAACACTGTCAAAAAGTATTTTATCGATAGATTATAGTAACTTCAAGTTAATATAACGGTTTGTGCAATTTCAACTGAATTTCACAAGTTGTTATGATTTCAACTCGGCTCCATTCGCCACTTCAACAACCTATAGGTCAATTGTACCTAACCGTGTGAGTTGTGACCTGGATTGCTCTAGAAGTTTCCAAGGCCTCTTAACGTGGCATTAATCAATTTGAAATCACATATTACTGCATGCTGAAAATAGTCCTGGATATTTGGTCTCAAAGTTGTTCTCATCGGATACAAGGCTTTTAACAGAGACCACCTGGTTTCAATTCACCGTTTACATACGAAGAACTTCAGATGATGACTTTGACTCGACAGTTTGAGTTGTGGATGGTTCTAGAAGTTTCCATGGCCGGTTAACATGACAAATTACTGCGCGGTGAAAATAGTCCCGGATAATTGGTCTTGAAGTTGTTTTCATGGGATAGAAGGCTTTTAACATGGACATAAGATTGTTTTAACGCTATACGACATGAAACTGTTTCAATTTGCCGAACGTCAACCGGGCAGATCGTTGATGACTTTGCCTGAAGAGTGTGAGTTGAGACCTGGATTGTTCTAGAAGTTTCTATGGGCTCTTAACAGTCCTGGAAATGTGGTCTTTGAAATAGTTTTGAGGGGACGTAAGATGTTGGTAACGCTAAAGGCAGGTGGAATACGTTTTCATCAAACCGACATGATGATGAACATGACTTTACAGAGTGACGTGTGCAACCGCAGGTCTTTTCTGACGGAGAACCACAACAGACAGGACATGTGAGGTGAGAGGTTGCATTTGAAGTCAAAATGTAATTACAGTTAAAGGATCCCACTAAGCTTCATAGATGTGTTTCCTGTCCTCTGTAAACAAGTCTGGAGAGGATGCTAATGTCAGTAAGATAATGTCACGATCTGTCTGTGGTTCCCTGTCGTTAGTTTCCCTGGTGTGTCTAATTCACCCGATTGTGTTCACCTGGTGCCCCTGTGTTTTCTCCTCCCTCCTCACCTGTGTCTTGCTTGTATGATTAGTCTTGTGTGTATTTAAGTTCTGGTTTTTCTGTCTGTCTTTGTCGGTTCGTCTTGTGTAATGACTTGGTCTTCGGTGAGTGTTCTGTTCTGTATTTGTTAATAGTTTAGCCTTGAAATAAAGGAGCTATTTTTTGTCACTTTAATCTGCATTTGGGTCCTGCTTCCTACACACACCGGAACAGATAAAGACACAGAGCATTGTGGAAACAGCCTTTGTTATGTGGGTACAACATGCAGAACAAGCACTTCTCACATCTCCTGCTTATCACTGTTTGTTGTTAGTCTCTGTTAATACTCGAGTCAGCGAGTGGCTCGGAGACATCAGGCATAATGAGAGTGACTAAACCACCACTGTCTTTGTCTAATCGGAAAATAAATGTGTGTTCTTCGTCTCACTCCCAGCCAGAAATGAGACATTTACTGCTAAAGAATGGAGAAACTGTTTATTTTATTTTGGACTGCGGACCTAAAGGCAAACATGGCGGGAATTCCAGAAGTTAATCCACTCAAGATGCACCCGGCGTCTCATCAACAAAATACGCTGCTGGAAGATCACATTGATGCATCTGGAGTCGTGCAAACGTAAATAAAGTTTGTCGTGTGGATCCAACCGGGTGACAGGCAGCCAAACATAAAGCCGGTAATGGGTTGTTGGGATAGTTACACAATCAAGACGAGGCGTTTACTGGCACTTGTACAGCGAGTGTGTGTGAGGAGAGGGAGAGGCATAAACAGAACTCTGTGATTTGGCAGGAAAACTTCAATTAGACAGTGTTGGATGCTGAATTAAATGGCAAGGTAGAATGTACTGCAGCTTTACAGGACACTGTCCAGATACAGAACAAGATGTTCACGGCGGATAGAGCCAAATCTCAGGGAGGGTTTCGAATCAGGAGCAAAAGTTCAGTGGATACACAGATGTGATGAAAGAAAAAAAATCCTTATTAGACATGTAACGCACAGAAACGACGAACATGGTGTCATGAACAAGATGGCTACAAATAGGAGAGATATAACATAATCATACACATTATTGTATGTTTAATACTGTATTATGCAAACAATGGTGACACTTGTCTTTGTTTCACAGCCTAAAAGCTACTCATTGTTTCAATTGGACTCCTTTTTACTTCCGTAACATAATGACATCACTATGTAACACTCGCGCTTCTATTAGCTAGCGTGCCTCCAACACATTGTACGTGATAAGGGGCGGGACTTCCTGAAGTGGTTGACCAATCACAACAGAGCCGGCCAGCTAACCAATCAGAGCAGACTGGGCTCTGGTTTCAGACAGAGGGTGAAAAGAGGTGCTGCAGCACAGGCAGTATGAGAAAAATAAAGAGCTTTTTGAACATTAAAGCATGGAGACATGTAGAGACACTACATACTGATATGAACCTGAACATCAGCAGGAGAGGACTCTTTAAAGTAGAGACACTACATACTGATATACACCTGAACATCAGCAGGAGAGGACTCTTTAAAGTAGAGACACTACATACTGATATACACCTGAACATCAGCAGGAGAGGACTCTTTAAAGTAGAGACACTACATACTGATATACACCTGAACATCAGCAGGAGAGGACTCTTTAAAGTAGAGACACTACAGTACTGATATACACCTGAACATCAGCAGGAGAGGACTCTTTAAAGTAGAGACACTACATACTGATATACACCTGAACATCAGCAGGAGAGGACTCTTTAAAGTAGAGACACTACATACTGATATACACCTGAACATCAGCAGGAGAGGACTCTTTAAAGTAGAGACACTACATACTGATATACACCTGAACATCAGCAGGAGAGGACTCTTTAAAGTAGAGACACTACATACTGATATACACCTGAACATCAGCAGGAGAGGACTCTTTAAAGTAGAGACACTACATACTGATATACACCTGAACATCAGCAGGAGAGGACTCTTTAAAGTAGAGACACTACATACTGATATACACCTGAACATCAGAAGGGACGAACTCTTTAAAGTAGAGACACTACATACTGATATACACCTGAACATCAGCAGGAGAGGACTCTTTAAAGTAGAGACACTACATACTGATATACACCTGAACATCAGCAGTAGAGGACTCTTTAAAGTAAAGACACTACATACTGATATACACCTGAACATCAGCAGGAGAGGACTCTTTAAGTAGAGACACTACATACTGATATACACCTGAACATCAGTCAGGAAGGGACTCTTTGAAAGTAGAGACACTACATACTGATATACACCTGAACATCAGCAGGAGAGGACTCTTTAAAGTAGAGACACTACATACTGATATACACCTGAACATCAGCAGGAGAGGACTCTTTAAAGTAGAGACACTACATACTGATATACACCTGAACATCAGCAGGAGAGGACTCTTTAAAGTAGAGACACTACATAGCTGATATACACCTGACATCAGCAGGAGAGAGGACTCTTTAAATAGAGACACTACATACTGATATACACCCTGAACATCAGCAGGAGAGGACTCTTTAAAGTAGAGACACTACATACTGATATACCCTGAACATCAGCAGGAGAGGACTCTTTAAAGTAGAGACACTACATACTGATATACACCTGAACATCAGCAGGAGAGGACTCTTTAAAGTAGAGACACTACATACTGATATACACCTGAACATCAGCAGGAGAGGACTCTTTAAAAGTAGAGACACTACATACTGATATACACCTGAACATCAGCAGGAGAGGACTCTTTAAAGTAGAGACACTACATACTGATATACACCTGAACATCAGCAGGAGAGGACTCTTTAAGTAGAGACACTACATACTGATATACACCTGAACATCAGCAGGAGAGGACTCTTTAAAGTAGAGACACTACATACTGATATACACCTGAACATCAGCAGGAGAGGACTCTTTAAAGTAGAGACCCTACATACTGATATACACCTGAACATCAGCAGGAGAGGACTCTTTTAAAGTAGAGACACTACATACTGATATACACCTGAACATCAGCAGGAGAGGACTCTTTAAAGTAGAGACACTACATACTGATATACACCTGAACATCAGCAGGAGAGGACTCTTTAAAGTAGAGACACTACATACTGATATACACCTGAACATCAGCAGGAGAGGACTCTTAAGTAGAGACACTACATACTGATATACACCTGAACATCAGCAGGAGAGGACTCTTTAAAGTAGAGACACTACATACTGATATACACCTGAACATCAGCAGGAGAGGACTCTTTAAAGTAGAGACACTACATACTGATATACACCTGAACATCAGCAGGAGAGGACTCTTTAAAGTAGAGACAACTACATACTGATATACACCTGAACATCAGCAGGAGAGACTCTTTTAAAGTAGAGACACTACATACTGATATACACCTGAACATTCAGCAGGAGAGGAACTCTTTAAAGTAGAGACACTACATACTGATATACACCTGAACATCAGCAGGAGAGGACTCTTTAAAGTAGAGGACACTACATACTGATATACACCTGAACATCAGCAGGAGAGGACTCTTTAAAGTAGAGACACTACATACTGATATACACCTGAACATCAGCAGGAGAGGACTCTTTAAAGTAGAGACACTACATACTGATATACACCTGAACATCAGCAGGAGAGGACTCTTTAAAGTAGAGAAACTACATACTGATATACACCTGACATCAGCAGGAGAGGACCTCTTTAAAAGTAGAGACACTACATACTGATATACACTGCTGAACATCAGCAGGAGAGGACTCTTAAAGTAGAGACACCTACATACTGATATACACCTGAACATCAGCAGGAGAGGACTCTTTAAAGTAGAGACACTACATACTGATATACACCTGAACATTCAGCAGGAGAGGACTCTTTAAAGTAGAGACACTACATACTGATATACACCTGAACATCAGCAGGAGAGGACTCTTTAAAGTAGAGACACTACATACTGATATACACCTGAACATCAGCAGGAGAGGACTCTTTAAAGTAGAGACACTACATACTGATATACACCTGAACATCAGCAGGAGAGGACTCTTTAAAGTAGAGACACTACATACTGATATACACCTGAACATCAGCAGGAGAGGACTCTTTAAAGTAGAGACACTACATACTGATATACACCTGAACATCAGCAGGAGAGGACTCTTTAAAGTAGAGACACTACATACTGATATACACCTGAACATCAGCAGGAGAGGACTCTTTAAAGTAGAGACACTACATACTGATATACACCTGAACATCAGCAGGAGAGGACTCTTTAAAGTAGAGACACTACATACTGATATACACCTGAACATCAGCAGGAGAGGACTCTTTAAAGTAGAGACACTACATACTGATATACACCTGAACATCAGCAGGAGAGGACTCTTTAAAGTAGAGACACTACATACTGATATACACCTGAACATCAGCAGGAGAGGACTCTTTAAAGTAGAGACACTACATACTGATATACACCTGAACATCAGCAGGAGAGGACTCTTTAAAGTAGAGACACTACATACTGATATAAACATGAACAAGCAGAGAGGACTCTTTAAAGTAGAGACACTACATACTATATACACTGAACATCAGCAGGAGAGGACTCTTTAAAGTAGAGACACTACATACTGATATACACCTGAACATCAGCAGGAGAGGACTCTTTAAAGTAGAGACACTACATACTGATATACACCTGAACATCAGCAGGAGAGGACTCTTTAAAGTAGGACACTACATACTGATATACACCTGAACATCAGCAGGAGAGGACTCTTTAAAGTAGAGACACTACATACTGATATACACCTGAACATCAGCAGCAGAGGACTCTTTAAAAGTAGAGACACTACATACTGATATACCTACCTGAACATCAGCAGGAGAGGACTCTTTAAAGTAGAGACACTACATACTGATATACACCTGAACATCAGCAGCAGAGGACTCTTTAAAGTAGAGACACTACATACTGATATACAACCTGAACATCAGCAGGAGAGGACTCTTTAAAGTAGAGACACTACATACTGATATACACCTGAACATCAGCAGGAGAGGACTCTTTAAAGTTAGAGACACTACATAACTGATATACACCTGAACATCAGCAGGAGAGGACTCTTTAAAGTAGAGACACTACATACTGATATACACCTGAACATCAGCAGGAGAGGACTCTTTAAAGTAGAGACACTACATACTGATATACACCTGAACATCAGCAGGAGAGGACTCTTTAAAGTAGAGACACTACATACTGATATACACCTGAACATCAGCAGGAGAGGGCCTTTAATAACCATATAACATATTGTGGTAACATGACTTTATCTCTTGGGGTTGGGAGTGATCTACCTTTTGATAAGGATGCCACAACAGATATCTAAATACATATTTCCCCCCCAAAAATCATCATTTATGCAGTGAAGGGTTACATTTCAGTTTACAAACTCACAATATTATGAAAAGCACAGGAACTCTTAATGGAAATCACGATAACCAATTATGTTTTATTTGTCATACTGATACTATGAAGAGCGTTCAAATATACATTTGTAATACATGTATTTTCGTCTGAACACTAACCAAAACATTGATCTTTAAGTCAGTATAAGTGAGTCTGTAAAACCTTTTCTGTGAGTCGCCCTGATTCCTGAGAAATTAAACTTGACCACATTAGTTAATTAGTTAGATACGTTTCTGTAATTTATCACGCAGCAGATGTTGTTTTCCAGCTTCAGCCTTTCAGCAAAGCTTACGTGAAATTAAACAAACAACGGAGTGACTCAGTCGCTGAGTCAGGCCCGAGGCGGTGTGAAGCATAAGCGCTTTTGAAAGATTGATTCATTAATTAATAATTCCTTCACGCTGATCCGACTGGCTTTTAACTCAGGTTTTATAGCAGACTCCTGGTGAGTGATGTGAAAATGAAAGTGTGTGTTTCTGCAGCGGAGGAGGACGCTTTACTCAACGCCAGAAACTTGTATAAACAGAGCAGCGGTGGCCAAGCACTGGCTTTCTCATCAACCCCAACTAACCACACACAAGCACAAGGGCTCTAACACACAAACAGACACATGACGACAGGGAGGCGAAGTCAGAAAGCAATGCAAACATGTGCATAAACGGAACAATACTGTGCTAACAAAGTGACCTTGTGGCTCACATCACATTACACTCAAACAATGCGAGATTGACTAGGAGACTGTCAGAGAGGATCCAAACTAAACATGAAACCACAGTCTGTCCTTCTGAGAGCCATCCGGGTGAAAAACAAGCACACGCACACATCCAAATGTCAAAATGATCCAATCTATTCTCCCTCTCGGAGCGATACTTAAACAATCACAAAGAGGAAGCTGGAGACAGGATGTCTTGTAATACTGAAGGTTTAATTGCAGTTGGGTAAAGTAACAAAGTATATTTACTCAAGTACTGTACACTTTTAAAGGTACTTTACTTGAGTATTTCAAACTGTTGCTACTGAATGGTACATGGTGTACTTTTACTCCACTACATGTATCTAATACCTTTAGTTACTTCACAGATGTGGATGAATGATGTGAAATCTAATCAAGTGTTGAATCAGACTTTAGTTCCACCTGGAGTAAATCCACCAGCTACCCTGCAGTATACAAAGTCATTCAAACTAGCTGCTCCTTCACCAGCTGTGAGAACACTTTCATGATCAATCATTATAAAACATATCATATATATTATTCTGAAATGGACCAATCTGCACAATGACTACTTTTACTGTAGCTACTTTCACTATATTTTGATGAGAATACTTTTCTACTTTTACTTGAGGAACATTTTGAAAGCAGGACTTTTACTGTAACAGAGTATTCCTACACTCTGGTACTTCTACTTTTACTCAAGTACAAGATCTAAGTACTTCTACTTTCACTCAAGTACAAGATCTGAGTACTTCTCCTTTTACTCAAGGACAAGATCTGAGTACTTCTACTTTTACTCAAGTACAAGATCTGAGTACTTCTACTTTCACTCAAGTGCAAGATCTGAGTACTTCTACTTTTACTCAAGTACAAGATCTGAGTACTTCTCCTTTTACTCAAGGACAAGATCTGAGTACTTCTACTTTTACTCAAGGACAAGATCTGAGTACTTCTACTTTCACTCAAGTACAAGATCTGAGTACTTCTACTTTTACTCAAGGACAAGATCTGAGTACTTCTACTTTTACTCAAGTACAAGATCTGAGTACTTCTCCTTTTACTCAAGGACAAGATCTGAGTACTTCTACTTTTACTCAAGTACAAGATCTGAGTACTTCTACTTTCACTCAAGTGCAATATCTGAGTACTTCTACTCTCACTCAAGTACAAGATCTGAGTACTACTTTTACTCAAGTACAAGATCTGAGTACTACTTTTACTCAAGCACAATATCTGAGTACTTCTACTGTTACTCAAGTGCAAGATCTGAGTACTTCTACTTTCACTCAAGTACAAGATCTGAGTACTACTTTTACTCAAGTACAAGATCTGAGTACTTCTACTTTCACTCAAGTACAAGATCTGAGTACTAATTTTACTCAAGTACAAGATCTGAGTACTACTTTCACTCAAGTACAAGATCTGAGTACTTCTACTTTTACTCAAGTACAAGATCTGAGTACTTCTACTGTTACTCAAGTACAAGATCTGAGTACTTCTACTGTTACTCAAGTACAAGATCTGAGTACTACTTTTACTAGCACAAGATCTGAGTACTTCTACTGTTACTCAAGTGCAAGATCTGAGTACTTCTACTTTCACTCAAGTACAAGATCTGAGTACTACTTTTACTCAAGTACAAGATCTGAGTACTTCTACTTTCACTCAAGTACAAGATCTGAGTACTTCTACTGTTACTCAAGTACAAGATCTGAGTACTTCTACTGTTACTCAAGTACAAGATCTGAGTACTTCTACTGTTACTCAAGTACAAGATCTGAGTACTGTTCCCTGATCAAGGAGGATTGACAGTGACTAACCACCAGGATGTCTGAAGCCCCGCCCCCTCTTCATGTACTTATCCTGCAGAAGGCCTGCTGTAAGCTTCTTTATCTAAAGATGAGTCATATCGGTGACTCCTCAAATCTTAGTCAAAACAATCTTCACAAGATATTGTATCATCAGTTTCTCTGACTTCCTATCTCCTCTACCGCGCATACCAGAGAAAACCAGTCACTGCCAGTCTTTCATCTTATCAGCTTGAGGCTGACACTTCATGAGATATGGACGTTTATTTTGGAGAGATATGTATACAGTTTAAGGTTTCATTATATAAAATACTTTCTGGGTGAGCAATGGAGGGACTTGTGAGGAGTGAGATATGAGGATAGGGTGAGGGAGGAAGAAAAAGGAGGATGAGGAAGAGGGAAATGTTTCATCCAGCTAGTTCCTGGGACAGGGGAGAGGAGCAGGGAGGAGGAGGCTGGCCTTCCTCCACCTTGACATACGTCCAACTGCATCTTGGCTTAGAGATGAGAGTGAAAAGTGAGGTTGGAGGCCCACAGGCAGGACTCAGGGATGAGTGTGCATGGCCAACCTAGCGTCTTCCCTCTGGGCCTGAACGCTGAAGAGTGTTTCTCTGAGAGGGGAGGTGAGGTGATGGAAAATGTGTCTGGTCTGTTACATGGAGATATAAGGAATGATGTTATCTTCCATATCAGTGAGGAAAGAAAATACCTGCTATTTAGGTGATTCACTTCTACACTGCCAATATGGATTCAACCCTTCAAAGTTGTCATCACTTTTTGGGGACTTTAATGTATTTCTGGAGTCCTCCATATTTCACCTTGTTCTGTCTGCATTTGAGGAAGTTAGTGAGGGTTTAGCTTTATGCACAATTTATCTGGACAAATCTAAATTAAGACAAATACAGTGGCTGTGTTCTAGGTAGCACTGTTAAGCCGTTTTACACCGTCTGTTATGTTGCGTCCAAATTGAGTTTCGGGACATGTTTAGTCCCTCAAAACTGTGATTGGTTGTGAATAGAATAATAATAACAACATCAATAAATCCTGAATTTGTATTTAGGGGCCGTCACCAATTTTCTTGTTGTTTAATAAATAAATACAACTTTTCACAAGAAATGACAGGAAACAAACCTTACACACTGACAAGTTCTACTTATTAATATGTCATAGATGGCCTCCAAGACTCTGGGTTGTCACACTTAATAAAATATAACTTACATCCAACTGCATCCTGGCTTCAAGATCAGGGTAAAAAGTTGGGGGGCCCAGAGGCAAGGACTCCGGTCTGAGAGCACATGGCCAATGTCAAGTCTGAAAGTGGAAGAGAGGTGATGATAGTTCAGAGAGAGTCCATGTCCTGCTCTGTTAACTTTTACAGTCTGGGGTTCTGGGGAACACGAGTGTGTGCTCATACATGTGTTTATGCATCAGGTGTGTGAATACTTTTTGACACTGACCCAGAAAACGTTTTTGGTGTCATATGGGAAGTAGCTAAAGCGTGGTTTGGCAATTAAAATCTGAAGTCCCATCTGCTTCAACAATGCAACAGACTTTAGACATAAGATTGAAGAAATGTAAATAGTGCAAGAGGAAATAAAATAAAGCGGTGCAGGGGACTTGAGCGGAGATGGCAAAAGTACACACATCCTTTCCCACGTCCTTTACTCAAGTATAAGTACAGATACTCGTGTTTAAAAATACTCTGGTAAAAGTAGAAGTACTGACTAAACTTCTTGACTCAAGCCAAAGTAAAGGCTTTGAAATGTACTTCAGTAAAAAGTACCCATAACTAGCAGCTGCTTTAAAGAGTACCTGACCTCCCTTTATATTAATAGAACAATAATGTCATTGTTAGCTAATGAATGTTTCCATGCTGAACAACGGCAACATGACAAACGTTTCCATTGGTCCCTCTTCTTTAGAGAAGACCAGGAAATGATGGATACACGGATCGTGTTCAAATCAATAGGCACGCAATGACTCTAAAGAATAATGATCACGCATCAAACACACATTCAGACTAAAGGAACCAGCTGTTTGGAAAATGAGAGAAGTAGGAAGTACAGGTATTTGAGTTCAACATGTGAGAAGTAGAAAGTACAGGTATTTGAGTTCAACATGTAAGAAGTAGAAAGTACAGGTATTTGTGTTCAACATGTGAGAAGTAGAAAGTACAGATATTTGAGTTCAACATGTAAGAAGTAGAAAGTACAGATATTTGAGTTCAACATGTAAGAAGTAGAAAGTACAGGTATTTGAGTTCAACATGTAAGAAGTAGAAAGTACAAGTATTTGAGTTCAACATGTAAGAAGTAGAAAGTACAGGTATTTGTGTTCAACATGTAAGAAGTAGAAAGTACAGATATTTGAGTTCAACATGTAAGAAGTAGAAAGTACAGGTATTTGAGTTCAACATGTAAGAAGTAGAAAGTACAGGTATTTGTGTTCAACATGTAAGAAGTAGAAAGTACAGGTATTTGAGTTCTACATGTAAGAAGTAGAAAGTACAGGTATTTGTGTTCAACATGTGAGAAGTAGAAAGTACAGGTATTTGAGTTCAACATGTAAGAAGTAGAAAGTACAGGTATTTGAGTTCAACATGTAAGAAGTAGAAAGTACAGGTATTTGTGTTCAACATGTGAGAAGTAGAAAAGTACAGATATTTGAGTTCAACATGTAAGAAGTAGAAAGTACAGGTATTTGAGTTCAACATGTAAGAAGTAGAAAGTACAGGTATTTGTGTTCAACATGTGAGAAGTAGAAAGTACAGGTATTTGAGTTCAACATGTAAGAAGTAGAAAGTACAGGTATTTGAGTTCAACATGAAAGAAGTAGAAAGTACAGGTATTTGTGTTCAACATGTAAGAAGTAGAAAGTACAGGTATTTGAGTTCAACATGTAAGAAGTAGAAAGTACAGGTATTTGAGTTCAACATGAGAGAAGTAGAAAGTACAGGTATTTGAGTTCAACATGTAAGAAGTAGAAAGTACAGGTATTTGAGTTCAACATGTAAGAAGTAGAAAGTACAGGTATTTGTGTTCAACATCTAAGAAGTAGAAAGTACAGGTATTTGAGTTCAACATCTAAGAAGTAGAAAGTACAGGTATTTGGGTTCAACATGTAAGAAGTAGAAAGTACAGGTATTTGTGTTCAACATCTAAGAAGTAGAAAGTACAGGTATTTGAGTTCAACATGTAAGAAGTAGAAAGTACAGGTATTTGGGTTCAACATGTAAGAAGTAGAAAGTACAGGTATTTGTGTTCAACATCTAAGAAGTAGAAAGTACAGGTATTTGAGTTCAACATCTAAGAAGTAGAAAGTACAGGTATTTGGGTTCAACATGTAAGAAGTAGAAAGTACAGGTATTTGAGTTCAACATGTAAGAAGTAGAAAGTACAGGTATTTGAGTTCAACATCTAAGAAGTAGAAAGTACAGGTATTTGTGTTCAACATGTAAGAAGTAGAAAGTACAGGTATTTGGGTTCAACATGTAAGAAGTAGAAAGTACAGGTATTTGGGTTCAACATGTAAGAATTAGAAAGTTCAGGTATTTGGGTTCAACATGTAAGAAGTAGAAAGTACAGGTATTTGTGTTCAAAATGTATGAAAGTACAGGTATTTGTGTTCAACATGTAAGAAGTAGAAAGTACAGGTATTTGGGTTCAACATGTAAGAAGTAGAAAGTACAGGTATTTGAGTTCAACATGTAAGAAGTAGAAAGTACAGGTATTTGAGTTCAACATGTAAGAAGTAGAAAGTTCAGGTATTTGGGTTCAACATGTAAGAAGTAGAAAGTACAGGTATTTGTGTTCAACATGTAAGAAGTAGAAAGTACAGGTATTTGGGTACAACATGTAAGAAGTAGAAAGTACAGGTATTTGTGTTCAACATGTAAGAAGTAGAAAGTACAGGTATTTGGGTTCAACATGTAAGAAGTAGAAAGTTCAGGTATTTGTGTTCAACATGTAAGAAGTAGAAAGTACAGGTATTTGGGTTCAAAATGTAAGAAGTAGAAAGTACAGGTATTTGGGTTCAAAATGTAAGAAGTAGAAAGTACAGGTATTTGAGTTCAACATGTAAGAATTAGAAAGTTCAGGTATTTGGGTTCAACATGTAAGAAGTAGAAAGTACAGGTATTTGTGTTCAACATGTAATAAGTAGAAAGTACAGGTATTTGTGTTCAAAATGTATGAAAGTACAGGTATTTGTGTTCAACATGTAAGAAGTAGAAAGTACAGGTATTTGGGTTCAAAATGTAAGAAGTAGAAAGTACAGGTATTTGGGTTCAACATGTAAGAATTAGAAAGTTCAGGTATTTGGGTTCAACATGTAAGAAGTAGAAAGTACAGGTATTTGTGTTCAACATGTAATAAGTAGAAAGTACAGGTATTTGTGTTCAAAATGTATGAAAGTACAGGTATTTGTGTTCAACATGTAAGAAGTAGAAAGTACAGGTATTTGTGTTCAACATGTAATAAGTAGAAAGTACAGGTATTTGTGTTCAAAATGTATGAAAGTACAGGTATTTGTGTTCAACATGTAAGAATTAGAAAGTTCAGGTATTTGGGTTCAACATGTAAGAAGTAGAAAGTACAGGTATTTGTGTTCAACATGTAAGAATTAGAAAGTTCAGGTATTTGGGTTCAACATGTAAGAAGTAGAAAGTACAGGTATTTGGGTTCAACATGTAAGAAGTAGAAAGTTCAGGTATTTGGGTTCAACATGTAAGAAGTAGAAAGTACAGGTATTTGGGTTCAACATGTAAGAAGTAGAAAGTACAGGTATTTGTGTTCAAAATGTAAGAAGTAGAAAGTACAGGTATTTGTGTTCAAAATGTGAGAAGTAGAAAGTACAGGTATTTTAGTTCAACATGTAAGAAGTAGAAAGTACAGGTATTTGGGTTCAACATGTAAGAAGTAGAAAGTACAGGTATTTGGGTTCAACATGTAAGAAGTAGAAAGTACAGGTATTTGTGTTCAACATGTAAGAAGTAGAAAGTACAGGTATTTGGGTTCAACATGTAAGAAGTAGAAAGTACAGGTATTTGAGTTCAACATGTAAGAAGTAGAAAGTACAGGTATTTGGGTTCAACATGTAAGAAGTAGAAAGTTCAGGTATTTGTGTTCAACATGTAAGAAGTAGAAAGTACAGGTATTTGGGTTCAAAATGTAAGAAGTCAAAGTAAAAAGTCGTCAGAAAAATAAGTAGTGGAGTAGAAAAATATACTTAAGTACAGTAACTAAGTATTTGTACTTCACTACTTCCCACCTCTGGTCTAGAGTTATGTAGCCAAAGGTAAAGGATAATCACGGTTAAAATATTGAGTTGTGAAGTGAAAACTATCCAGAGATCTTCTTCTCTCCTGGCGAGCGCCACTCTCACTTTTCCATCACCCTTCCCCTCTTCTCTCTCACTTTTCCATCACTCTTCCCCTCTTCTCTCTCACTTTTCCATCACCCTTCCCGTCTCCTCTCTCTCTCTGAGCGCTCGCAGGTTGCTCTCAGAGGAAGTGATGCAGAAGGGACGCAGGCCATCTGTGGTGGTCGTTAACATGCTCAGCGTTTGGCAGGGGACACATGAAAACATCTGACGCTCTGAATCCACAGCAGAACCCAGGGGTGTGTTATAATGGGGGAAATCATTTTGAGGGAAAACGTCTGGAAAGACAACAAAGCTGTGGGAAATGTTTCTGAGAAAACCGCGAGACCACTTCATATTCTCTCCGCTTCGTTTCAGCAATCTGGGATGGAATCGTTCAGCGGGAGAAAATCAACTCCTTTATAAAGTATCATTTCTCGGATGTCTTTGTGGAAATAAGTGGCTTAGACGTTGACATTTCTCCGCCATTACCCGTAATCTACTCACAGTTTGCGACAGATGCACTCAGCATGACTTTCTATTACAGTAGCGCTACGTCATTGGCCTGCAATAACACGCCTACAGACTTTTAACACCGTCCCACTGTACTTTCAAGATGATAAAATGATGAGCATCTCACAGGGACAATTACAGAGACACACTTAAGGTCATTCAGACTCTGACTCAATCTAGTCAGACACTCCTGGACAGGTGATAGATGATGAGGTCATGGAGGTTAAGATCTCCTTTAACTCGTATGCACATTTCTGCTTATTTATTGGAGGCTTGCCTACATAATGAGCTCAGTGTTTCGTCACGTTGGGTGCCGGGCCCTGCCATCATAAATCTATTGCCTGAAATCTAGTAAACAC
Source organism: Gymnodraco acuticeps (assembly GCF_902827175.1). Taxonomy (NCBI): domain Eukaryota; kingdom Metazoa; phylum Chordata; class Actinopteri; order Perciformes; family Bathydraconidae; genus Gymnodraco; species Gymnodraco acuticeps. Next base: position 90,576 of record NW_022991462.1, read on the forward strand.
TGTGCGACATCGCTTACACAAAGACGTGATGATCTAATGCTGGGCTTTAGATCCTGAACGCCACAACCCGTACTAAAACCAAATACAAACAAATAGCAAGTAAAAATGCCATCGCAAAGGGGGTATTTGTACATTTAGTGAAATAAGCTTATTCGCTTAGTTGCCATTGAGAAGATAAATACCCCCGTCATGTCTGAATGATAAACACATGATAAAGATAACTGGAGCTAGCAAGTAGTTAGCTTACCTTAACACGATAAATAGTATTAAAATAGTAGTAGCACATACTGTAACCCGCTGTACAATACCAACATTTGTTTTGGTTTAGGTTTTTGTAGAGCCTAAATAAGTGAGATATGTCACAGGAATAGCAGGGGTGCCAACTTTGGGTTCCTGGCTGGAGTGAGATTTTGATATCATGGGTTTAATTACACATATGCGCACTAAATGACTGCTATCGTGTCAGCAGTGGGACCTTAGCATATATATAGGATATATATACAAATACACGATATTGGACATAGACTATAAAGGGCACAACGTTTCATTCACTAATGAAAGTCAAACACACTGTTTTATTGTGTGCATAGCAATTAATTGACTTATCGTACAATAAATAAAAATGAACTCGATAACTTTTCTGACCTCGATACATTACCATTTACATGAGGATGTGACTACCAGTTTGAAAGGATGTACTTGAATTATTATTATATATTATCATGATGTCAGTGGTCTAAAATGGTCATACAACGGTGCCGACAATATTATCGTTTATCGCAATAATTTCCGGGAAAACGTGTCCAACAAAATTAATCATCGTGAGAGGCCTACACATGAAACACACACACACACATCTACAGACTCACTCCAAACTGCCACATATATTAATGAACACACTCTCACTCTCATATACTCTTTGACTCTATTTTGGCCTATAGTAGAACAATAAGCAGCAGACTTTTACTTTGTTATCATTTCTACTGGATCCTAGATCTGCGCATGCGCAATACGGGTCGGGGATTGACCAACCGGCTCCCACTGCTCTGCTGTCTGTTAACGTTGTTAAGAGTGGTGGGGGCGGATCGACAGCTTGAGCAGCTGTCAACTCAACATTGTAAATAACTAACCAAAAACCGGTTCATCTTGTTTTTGGCGTGAGAATAGTTTGGGCAGCGTGAGAGCGTGAGATTGAGAGTGAAAGCGCGTGTCACACGCCAGATGCGTGAGAGTTGGCAACCCTGGGAATAGGCAGACTATTTGAATGCAGATATGATTTATGAAGTAAATTAACATCTTAGGTGTAGTAAATGTGTACAATTAATGCTAGCTACAAGTACAGTATCCTGTTTCTTAAACTACAGAGAACCACATAACGGTTAATGGTTAGGTTGGCGTAGTTTATGATGAAGAGGTGAGTAATATCTTTGGTTGTAAGTTTCCAGATATCCGACACTAACAAAGAAAGATTCAAGTGCAAGTCATCCCTTCAATGCTGTCCGAGTAATTTTAGTATACGCACGACCCAAAAGTAATTGTATCTTATAAACTACAAGTTTTTAGTTTATTTTAAGAGTTGCCGGCATTACAGTGACTTTGGACGGAGACATTCTGTTTCCAATCGTTATGCTAAGCTAAACTAAGCTAACCAGCTTCATTTGTGTCTAAAAGTCTGTAAATATATCTGTGAACATATCTTTTTTTATATTTTCACTTCATTTCTGTTATCTGTTTTCCGACGTACCGGATGTAGTTTTATCTTAGAAACTACAAGTCTATAGTTAATTCTAATGCTTGCCAGCACTACATTCACCTTTGACATTTCCCCCTGTTTCACAATGTTATGCTAAGCTAAATTAAGCTAACCAGCTTCATGTGTTCTGAAAAGTCTATACACATCTGGAAACCTATATTTTTTACTTTGTCTGAACTGTGTGAAATAATGCATTCCTTAACAGTCATTTACTCTACATGTAATCCACTTATCCCAAAGCTCACTGTTCACAATTATGCTGAGTCATGAAGCTCATTAGATGTTTGAAGCTCAATACTTTGCGGCTAATGTGAGGGGATACGGGCCCTTATGTGCTTTATCATGTGACTGTGAGGTGGGTAAAGGAAGCGTAAACGATGCATATTAAAATGTAAAACAGACTGCAGTGTCTATTTATACGGGCTAAAGCAGCTGTAACTGCTGGCTAAGTGATTCATTAATACCTCCATAGGAACGGCACTTTTTTTTTAGCCCAGGGGAGTGCAGGAAATCTACACACAAAACGGCACATACAAACACATTCCACTGGAGACACATTTGGAGGTGTACAAATTAACCTCAAACTATCATTAGTCACAAACAGCACATTTGCACCGTGCTACAGAGAGCACTTGCTGAGTAATTTGTTCCTTTTCCTCGGTGTAAAATATGTAGGTAAACACTAAAGAGCGGGGTTCAGGGCGGCGGAACAAGAAGGATCGTCCTCCATGCTGTGTTCTCCCCGAGGAATCTGCTGGAGGCTACCGCTAATGGGCCAAGTTATCAGTGTCTACTCAAGGATTACACACTGCTACTACTGCAGATGTTAAGAGGCAATAACTTTCTGTACACACACATCGGAAACATACCACTCACACACTTCAGAACAATGTACAGTATAAATCTGTGGACCAGGTATGATACGATAATACTTTAATGGTCAGATCAAGTCTGAACAGTGGCGAGCCGTGACTTGTATACCTAGGCCCTCTGACCCCCACCCCTTCCCTCGAAAAAAATAAAATAGTTATTACGTCACAGCGTATACTTCAGCGGAATATCAGAACAACGGCCCAGGGTGCAAAACGCATCAATGAAAGCGACCCTCTACCACACAAAACAACACCTGTACATAACCCAATTTGTGTTCTTTGAAATTGAAAAGGATATTGCATTGTGTTTGTTACGTTCGTTGCAGTTGTATATGTCTTAAGTGTAATTTGGCTTGGCTTCCTATTTTGTATGGAAATGCTTTTATTTTGAAGGAGAGTTTACGCTGTTGACAGGAAGTTGTTGTTGCTATGGAAACAAGAAAAGCTTCACAGCGGTGATTTGACATTACTCTCTCGTTCAGTTACTATAGCGGGCCCTTTGTGAATTCATAGCTGGACCACCAATCAGCTCCTGTCTTCACATATCTTCGCAGAGACGGCTCAAGGAGCTTCTTTCATTTAACCCTTCACATTCAAACAGAAACTCAATAGGCAGATTCGAAGGATTTATTTCCTTGGAAATGTTATTTTAAATACAATTAAATCAAGTTATTTTGGTAAAACTAATGAAAAATATAACGAAAACATATTTAAAAAAAATATATATTTGTAATGTTTTTAAATATTATTTTGTAGAATATCTTAGGCCCTCAGAGAGGACCTAGAGGGCCCTCACGGCTCGCCACTGAGTCTGAAATATTTGCCTTGCATCACAGCAGCTCCATTTGTAACATCAACATGGACATATATCAAGAAACAAACAAACATTTAACATAACATCACTCTCACTGAGAGAAGTGCTCAAAAACCCTTTAGCACTAAAGTATTATCGTATCGTATCGTAGGTGCAGGGTCGGATTAACCTGGAAAAAAGGCCTAGGCTAAATGTAGCTGTGGGTTTTTGACATCCGTATATATCTATTATGAGAACTGATCACAGAACCTTGTATTAACACCATGTATGAATAGTGTATTTAGAATCTATGCTTAAGTGTTACATGTTCTACTTTTAAGGACGTATCGTCTGTAAATTATGATTTTCTTACCTGTATTAAGAAAAACAGCTGCATCTCTGAGAATCCGTCTTTTAGGCGTCATTCAGTTTCCTCCACTCCTATAAGGAATGGAAGTTATTGGTGTGCGTTTTCTTGTTTTTTAGCATTAGTGATATCAAAACTGGAAAGTTTCTTCTTAAAAGAACGACAGTGAAGGCTTTATGGATGTTTTCGCTCTTGTCTCGACTGGATTCGGTGAAGGTTTAATTGACAGACGCTCTATCCAGTCACCGGCCAAGTAACCAATAAAGGATTCTCAGATGGTTTTATGGAAACAATCCATATGTGCGGTTAATAGAAATAGACAAGTAATGTCCATAAAGCATGTGACTTATTTGTCACCCAAATGTCAACATTGTAAATGTTATGGTTGGATACAGCAGGAAGAACAGGTCAATTTAACTTGCAGGGAACATTTGTTATTCAGTACACAGTTCTCATTATGAAAAAACATGATATCTAAGCTTGAGCTAATTTAAAGCTCCAGTTCTCAAGTAATACAAATCAAGTGGATATCTTCCAAAGAAACCCCTTTGCAGTGTTTCCTGATGGACCGACAGCAACACAACGCAGGAATTTGGTGCATATTTGACCAACAGTTCTGGGGTTTTTTCCCATGACATTCGCATTAAACATTTTTGACAGTTGTTGGATGATTGCTGTTGCCAAGTTTTCAGTGGGTCATATAGATGCTCTAGTTATGTGTCCTCCCAAACACATGTGCAATTATTCAGATTTTTTACAATTAAAAGACCACACTGTGAACCCTTCAGGACCCACGAGGATATTGTTGCTTTTCTTTGTTGGTATTTCAGCCTTGAAGGTGGGCTAGTTCCAGATGAAGACACTTTCTCACACAGCTGGATCCATTTAGTTTTAGTTTAGGCCATGTTGTACTATCCCGAGGAATCATGATTCTAAAAAAAACATGTTACTTGCTCTCCTCTCTTTTCTTGTCCTGTCCCATTTTCTCCCTGAACATCTGGCCCAACATCTCAATTGCAAACTGGCTTTAAAAGAAGAAATGGAGAGGGAAGACTTCAGCCTTAATTTGTCACTTTGTCTCTGTCACATATCCTCAGCCAAATGACATCTTTACTTTATTTTCTTCCTTTTGCATTTGCTCTCACTCCATGCCCCCTCCCCAAATGGCTGTGTATCATTTTGTAAATCCATATTATGGCTGGAATTAGTGTGTCTCCGTTTCAAGCGAGAACATGACAATTTGAATTAAATCAGCGCCAATCCTCCTCCCACTACACTCCCTTTCCTCAAATGTCTTTGTTGGGGTTTCCACTCCGTGTTTATTAGTTCCCCCCCCCGCCCCCATGCCCCTACTTTCTTTCACTGCGGGTTCGATAATCTTCTTAAAAACCTCTGGGCTGTGCTGGCTTTGCAGTGCGACCAGCCATGGCCAAACGCACCAAGGCAAGAGAGAGGAGGGGGAGAGGAGAGAATAACCGGGGTGTCTGAAATGAATCTGGATTTGTTCACAGCATGCAGATAGATTTCCATTTAAATACGTCTCACTCACAGGATTTGGCAGGTTGTTCCCATGGCAACAGTGGCCCATCTTCTGTGAATATGTGTGTGTGTGTGAGTCTTATTGTACGTGAGTCGTGACCCCTTAGCTTGACACCTTTAGCCGGTTAGTTTCGCTGCAGAGGCCGGAGCCGAGCGGTCGCTCTCATCTCAGAGGACATTTTTAAGTCGTCTCTTTCCCAGACATTAAATATTACTTCTGCTCTGCTGAGCTCTGAGGTCCTCTCTTAAATACTTACTACACTTACACTGCAGTTAGAATAAGTCCTTTGTGTTGTCAATTTTAAATAATGATAAAATAAATTGGTTTGAAAGTTGTCGTCTGGAATCAAATCATGGAAAAGAAGACTGCTGTATGGATAAGTGAACGGATTCACCTTTTCAAAAAGTATTGACAGAACAAAAAAATATCTATATGGAACTCATGCTGATCACCAATAACAAATAATCCAACAAAATATAATTCATATGTGTGAAAAAGTGTGGGTGTTGCTCAATTATGTGCATTTTCGATTGAAAAACAAATAAAAACAGACATTTTTGTGTTCATTCTGGGGTAATAGAGAACCGCAGTGACGCGTCCTAAAACCCGGAAGTAAACTCCTTCCGGTTCCTTCGTCAAAAAGCAATGCAATTTCTCCATAGGATTTATGAAAATAGCTGGAAATAAGGTCTGTGGTTGAAACACATTTAAGAGACGGATCAGGTTTTGTTCAGCCGGATAATCTCCACATGTCTATCCTACTTTTATCATTTTCTAATCATAAATCTAGTCGCCAGAAGCAAAATGCTAACGTGATGCTATAAAGGAGCTACAGCAGGGTCGCTGCTTCAACGTCACGCCAACTTCAGATCCATATGCAAACACACAGATTCTAAATGGTACGAGTTGAAGCGTTTGTTTGAACACTTTGCAGGAGGCAGGGACTTGCTTTCAAGCAGAACAGAAACTAACTTAGAGGAGTGTTTACGTGTTCGGCGTAATGACGTACAACGGCCTCCACGACTTCTGTAGTCCTATTCAGCCACTTGGTAACAACCCTCGTTTCTCAGACACGTCAACTCTTCAGAAATCACCAGTGGGGTCACTGCGGATGATTTAATGTCGTAGAACAAAACGTGATCCGTCTCTTCAATGTGTCTCAACCACAGACCTTATTTCAGCTACTTTCCTAAACCCTATGGAGAAATTGCATTGCTTTTTATCGAAGGAACCGGACGTGTTACAAATGCTAACTTACTTCCGGGTTTTAGGACGCGTCGCTGCGGTTCTCTATGCCTTCAATCCAGTGGCAACAATGTACAGAGAAGTTTCAGTGTTGTTTGGTAATGGCACTATTATTCACCTGCTTGTGTCCAGTTGTAAAGGAATGTCTTCGATTATGCCACCAATTGGCTCTTCTCTTTTTTAAGCAGAGCAAAAAAATAAAGTCATGACTTGCTGTGCACCAAAAGATCATTTCATACCTGTAAAACACAGAAGATGCCAAGCGCTTCAATTAGTCAATGTCAAACCTTAGTAAACTGGCTATAAGGTAAGTATTATTCAAATACTGTACTGACATTCAATGGTCTGTCCGTTGTATCTAAACTTAATCAAACATAAAATATAGTCCTGTCAGATCAGAAATCATGCATTTTGAAAAGCGTAATAGTCCTGCCAATAGAGGCCTTTTAACAGAACACACTCATATTCTCTGTGTTCTATATGAAAAATACCATAAATTGTATTTACATTATGAAGACATTATGTCTGAAACAAGACTCACAGACATTTCAAAAAGTAGAAAAAAGCAAATAGAAAAATCTCTGCTGTGCCATGCTTCAACAGCCCCTAATTTTAATATGATATTTGGAGCACATTATCCACATTCTAAGAATAACAGTCCAACGCAGCAGATGTCGGAGCATGTAACAGAAATCGACCTGGATTATGCAGAAATCCTCGCTGAAAAGACTAAACCAGCCGAACGCTGATCAGTTCAGCCTTGACGCCTCTCGGCTGCAAAATCATGAGACACTGCAATGGGGGGGGGGGGGAGGGATAAAAGCACTAAAATGGAGGCCGCGTGCAGAAGCTAAATGGATTACTTCCCCTCAAATTGAGAGATCATTCTGTGTCAGGAAACTGGGACCCCATGCTGGGTTTCGGACCGGGGGGTGCATTGAGGGGCTGGGCTCTCTGATTCTGAGCAGGAGACAGAAGGAACTGGAAGTCTGCGGGAAGCGAGGAACCTGACAGAAAATAGCTCAAACAGAGGAGAAGCTCACAGAGCCGGTGCTGATTGAATAATCTACAAATCGCACCCCCCTCTCTCACCCCCCAAATACCCCTGCTGTGATAGTGCAGCTGCAGTGGTACGTGTGAAAAGACTGGCAACGAATCAGGGTGGGATAAGGTTAGTTGAGGTGTCAAAGGGAATGTGAGACGAATGTGTGTGTGTGTGTGGTGTGTGTGTGTGTGTGTGTGTGTGTGTGTGTGTGTGTGTGTGTGTGTCTGCCTGTATGTGCTCACACTGCCAGTAAAAGAAATGCAGCAGATAATTACTTTTTTAATAATTTCATTAATTTCAGAATGTTCATTTTCTGAAAGAAACGTGGTGTAACTTTGGTTGACATGAACTCAAAATGTCAAGCTTGAGCTGAATGATCCAACATTCAGAAAGGAGCGAGCTGAATTTTAGCAATCCGCTCGAACCCAAATATGGTAGGTCAAAATATTCATGTTTCTCGCTAACGAGCAAAACACCTTAAAACTCTTGTGAGGCAAATGTGAAATTCTGTTGAGGCCCAGACACAACAAACCAAAGAACTAGCGGCAACTGGACGACAGTTGCATGTCTGCGAATGGGCCAGAAAGTTACATTTGAGCACATTGCAAAGACTACAGCAAACGACCAACTAGCACATACGTCCTGTAGTTATGGTGTTATGCTGTCTCTAGTTTTATGTAGACGCTTCTTGTTTTAACATATAAAACATGCTCAATCTAATAAAACATCACTAATTATATTTACACATCCAATTTTCTGTTTGTATTTCTGTCAATACAAATATATTAGGAACCACATGTAGCACTAAAAGACTACCAGTGTCTATTTGTAGTTTGAGTGGTGTCGTGATCACATTTTTTGTAAACCTGGAAGATAACATTCCAAGGGCTCCTTCGACACAAAGCCAAAGTGATAAGTGATAAGTGTAGGTAAAGGACGCTCATGTTGAGCTAACATTGATGTGTCTGGGCCCTTTTACACTGAGAATAAATACATAATACCGCTGACGGTTTCCAACATTTCCTTTATGAAGGCAAGGCAAGGTTATTTATATAGCACCTTTCAACACAAGGCAATTCAAGGTGCTTTACAAAAATGAAAGACATTCAGACAAAGGCATTTTAAAACAGTAAAAGATAATAAAATAAACATTAAAAGAAATAATACATGAATAAAAAGTTACAGTGCAGTTTAAGATATGAATTGTTCACACAGAAGTTCCACTTTCCTGATGAACACAACGGCTCAGTTTCAATTAAAAGCAGCGACAAAAAGAAAAGTCTTCAGTCTGGATTTGAAAGTAGTCAGAGTTGCAGCGGACCTGCAGGTTTCTGGGAGTTCCAGATATTTGGAGCATAATAACTGAACGCTGCTTCTCCATGTTTAGTTCTGACTCTGGGGACAGAAAGCTGACCAGTCCCTGAAGACCTGAGAGATCTGGATGGTTCATCATTTAGCAGGAGGTCAGAAATGTATTTTGGGCCTAAACCATTCAGTGCTTTATAAACCAGCAGCAGTATTTAGAAATCTATTCTTTGACACACAGGAAGCCAGTGTAAAGACTTCAGAACAGGAGTGATGTTTCTTGACGGCATCTATACATGACTTTATTTTGATGTGTCATTTTTAGTAACACATGAAATCCTTATGTGAAGTTGCCTCTCAGCGTAGAGTGCGAGACAATGTTATTGTTTGTGGTTCCTTCCTCCGAGTATTACATCATTACTCAGCCTCTGTTCCACCTCCGTAGATTGGCAGCTGTGAGCATCCTGGGAACAAAAGGGCTCCAAATAAACTCTGTGTGTCTTCGGGGTCACGGGGTCAGACGGAGGGCCACCTGTGCAGCCGGTGAGCCGTTTTACTGCTCTGTCCCGACACACGTGCACACGCAGCGCTGAATAACACGCTTCTCTTCCTCCGCGGAATGGCAGCAGACAGCGGTAAATTAAAAAGCTCTTTTCCTAATAATTAGCCCCTCGGCGGGGGCGACCTTTGTGCCTCCCTCAGCAGGAGGAGCACACAGGTAATTAATGCCCCCCTCACCCCACCCTCTTCCCCCTCACACACACAATCTCTGCCCTATGGGTCCCCTCTGAAAATGATACCCTGTCCTCCGTGCCTCCTTCAGGGCATCTCGCCTGGGCACTCATGGGCAATGGCGAGGAAACAGTGTGTGTGTGTGTGTTCTTAGTGTGTGTCACTAAGATTACTTGCACGAGGGGAGTTATTGTAGAAATCACTGTGGTTAGGAAAAGAGAACAGGCTGTCTGCTATTAGTCACTGTGTTCTTCTGTGTGTGTGTGTGTGTGTGTGTGTGTGTGTGTGTGTGTGTGTGTGTGTGTGTGTGTGTGTGTGTGTGTGTGTGTGTGTGTGTGTGTGTGTGTGTGTGTGGTCCCCGCTAGTGATGATCAGACACTTAGTCCCCAATGCAGATATGTGTTTGTCATTTTTTGCTTATATATCTGAAGATGAATTTTTGAATTGTGTGTGTGTGTCTGCGTTTGTGTTTTTTCGGTGTGTGTGGCCAGGCATGTGTGTGTGTTCATGCGTGCATCCATATGGGTTGTGTATACGAATAGAATTTGTCTTTGTATGCTCGAGCAAATCAATTCAAGCATGCATCCATATGGGCTGTGTGTGTGTGTGTGTGTGTGTGTGTGTGTGTGTGTGTGTGTGTGTGTGTGTGTGTGTGTGTGTGTGTGTGTGTGTGTGTGTGTGTGTGTGGTGTGTGTGTGTGTGTGTGTGTGTGTGTGTGTGTGTGTGTGTGTGTGTGTGTGTGTGTGTGTGTGTGTGTGTGTGTGTGTGTAATGGTGGGGTTTAGGCTGTCAGAATAGCTGTGTAATGGTGCATGGTCCCTTTTGATAAGTCTTACAGTTGTGAGCGCGGCCCCGTCCTCTTATCTCTAGAGGACAATGTTGCACTCAGAGCAGCTGCCACCAGCATCAAAACACACACCACCTCACACACACCACCTCACACACACTCCCCCCGCTTCACAGGCTCCCATTCATCTCCGCATGCTCAACTTCACACAGACATGCAGACACACACACACATCTTTTAAAAGTGCCCGCATTCACATGAGGGCTTAATGGCACACAATGCAGCACACACACACACACACACACACACACACACACACACACACATGCACTCGATCCGAGAACACACACATCTGCACAGTCTAAACAACTTAGTTCTTATCTCTCCAACTCTTTCTGACTTCAAATTACGGCGTCATTATCTCGCACTCACCTCGTTAAACGGTAATAATTGATGAAATGAGATTGATTAAGCATGCTATTAGTGCAGGATAATTGGCTTGATAATGAGCAGATTTCCTGCTAATTGCTGAACAGATAATAAGCCTCAAATTCGCCTCGGGGAAGAACAGTGAAATAGCAGATATGCACTCAGAGTGAAAACCATCAAAATGCAGGGAAAACGTGACCAGATTGTCTAATATAGATTACCCCTTTGACTGCCAACCACTCGGAGCAGATCTGTACTGAATTATATTATGTTACAATACGAGTACAAGTGAGTACCAAAGTATTCCCTCACCATTAACATTAGAACGTATTTCCTTTACTGATAAAAGGTATTTACTTTATGCAGGTCATGTTTTAAAGTCTTCTTTTTAGAGTCTCTCCTGCAGTGGGCCAGGTATCAACCAACAGTTGGACCCTGGACAAACAGTAGCACAGGTTTAACAAGAGGATGACTGCTACCATGATAACAAGATCTCTGTTATTGCCAGATGTAGTGTTATGGCATCTTATAAACTTGTATTACTTCCTGGAGTATTGTATTTAATCTTCTCAATGTTGACTGCAACAGCTCTACCTCAACACCACATGCCATCTTAAAGAAGTTCAGTCACATGTTGCACTATACACTAATGCTTTTAATATCTCGTGTAGAGCACTTTGAATAGACTTGTAGTTGAAATGTGATTGACTTTCCCTACACAAAACAGTGTGTGTGTGTGTGTGTGTGTGTGTGTGTGTGTGTGTGTGTGTGTGTGTGTGTGTGTGTGTGTGTGTGTGTGTGTGTGTTACAGTGACTGGGTTTTATATATGTGACAAGGAACCCTAACTCTACTGGAAACATTAAAATAACTTCCAATCACTTTAAACTGTTCTCAGCAGATGTTTTGTCCCCAGATTCAAATCTTGTAAATGATTTGATTGTATCTGCAAGGTTTAAGGTGTTAAAGTCTAACTTGAACTGATGGTCTGTATGTAAATTATTTGAGAAGTTTTGGTGGCGTCAAATCAGACACTGCAAGCCATTAACCCGAAACCTAGTGTTCAGTGAATTGATGCCCATGCAGCATCCGTGTCCTTTATCTCTCTGTCTCTTCTTCCTCCCGTCCATCGGAGGTGTCTTTCAGGACCCCCGTCATCAATGGCCCTCTGTCTTGCTGCCGGGGCCTCTGTTTGCCTTAGGGCTTCCCCCTCGCTGCCTGCCTTTGTGTGGGGGAGAGTCAGGGAAAGAAAGCAAAGATGACGGAGGGGGGGAGAACAGAGGGAGAGTTTTGGTAAACAGTAGTCTGTCACAGCTCAGCGGGAGATGCTATAGCCACGGCATCCTCTGCTGCCACTTGGGAGATTTTTAATCGCCGGGGCGTCTTAGAGAGCCAATTAGACAAAGGAGGGTTTTGTGTGGTGTCTGCGGAGCGGGGTGGACATTAACAAACAACTGTGTGAGAACTGAGGGATGTTTGGGCAGGCTGAGACGGGGTCTGTCATGGTCAAGAGGGTCCTGATTAATGCTGGTCTGTGTGTACTGTACTGACAGATGGGACGGGTGAGAGCGGGTTGGGTTGGAGTCAACGATACGGAGAGTCTTATATTTCAGCCTTGAGTCCGTGTTTTGTTTTGGTTGCAGGTGAGCAGCAGGAAAAGCACGGTCTTTACTTACGTCCACATATAGTGCCTTTTACCGAGTGTAAGCAACTATTTTAGGATTGAAACTCTGTGGGCAGGGGCGGACTGGGACTACTAATCAGCCCGGGGGGGTGCTAGTGACTTCGTCCCGAACGTCCCGCTGGCCAGTCCGCCCCTGTCTGTGGGTAATAAAGCGGGTAGACACTGTGCTATACCTGTTCCTGCTGCTCACCTGAAACCAAAACAAAACACGGCCTCAAGTTCTGAATCTGCCATATTTTTTCTGAGCGTTCAGCTGTTTTTGAGTTGCTCTGAGTGCTTGGAGTTGAAAATATCTCAACTCTTGGAAAAGCACTCACTGTATAAATTGGAGGAGAAGCTTGTTTTTAACCAGATGCCATAAAATAATAAGGTAATACTTTATTGTCAGTCTGAATTTATGCAAACTATCATAACAAAAAGACAGAAAAGTCTATTTGTGTGAGTAGATCGGCCGGTCGGACACTGGAAGTTGCTGTCGGTGAGCGTTGTGGCTTTTACTTTTATATCCGTTCATGGATCTTCCTCTTCGCTCTACGGCTGTCAGGTTGAGCGCTGAAACTCATTCAGACAAACAGCAAGCGCCCTCCTGCAGTAGCACACAGAGATAATACAATCCAAGGGTGAATACAAGACTGTCTTAAACAAGCAGTAAAATATTATTAAGATATCGTTTTTTATAGAAACTGTTCAATCTCAGGATCCACGTGTTTCTGATCCTCTCCAGAATGGAAGCAGTCATCACATACAGAGCATCAACTAGTTCCTGAGCAGTGTCCTTCACATGCTGATATCCAAGAGAGGGAGTTACACAGTCACAAGATGGAGGAATGCCAGTTCTTGTTAATCATACATCCTGTCATGAACAAAATACTGAGTTTTTCTCTAAATGTTGGCTTTTTTCTGAAAATCTAAAAATCCAGACTTTATTTCCTCAAAATTCTGAATTTTTTCTCAAAATCTAAAAAATTATGACTTTTTCCTCAAAATTATGACTTTTTCTCAAAATTATGACTTTTTCCTCAAAATTTTGACTTTTTCTAAAAATTCTGACTTTTTCAAAAAATTCTGACTTTTTCTCAAAAAATCAAAATTATGACTTTTCTGAATACTTCAAAATATTAATAATCCCTCGTCCCCGGCTTGATCTTCAATCTCAGGATCCATGTATGTGTAACATATTTGTTTCTCCGAATCGAAGGGGAAAAATACAAAAGCATTGCACACAATTTAAACCAATCAATGTTGTGTAATTAACAAGGATAATCTGGTGTTTTTTAGTCGATGAGTAGTGCAGATATCACTGTAAAATCAATCGACAGTAAGGGGAATACTTACTTCCGGGTGTACAATTCTCCGTTATCCAATGAGAATGGACGCTCACATTGCCTTTAAGGGCAGCCGACACAAACGAATGCCGTGCTTCCATGAGCGTCCATAGAAGCATATGGACATCCCGGAAAGCTGAAAATGGACGCTAAGGGCCCCCCCCCTTGCGTTGAAAATGGACGCTAAGGCCCCCCCTTGCGTTGGAAAAAGCCGACAGGGGACTTGACATAACGTCAACATAGGCCGACCTGGGAGTGAGGATGTGTTGGTTAATCACATAGCTATCATCTGCCTCAAACAGTCCTGATGCTCTTCTAGGTAATCACACATCCTGTCATGTTCACAGCTACAGTTGGGATACCTTTGTTATCATGTGGACTCGGATATTGGAAGAGGACTTTCAGTAACAGAAACAATATAAAAAGTGCTTTTTGATGACATGCTAGGAGGAGGCTCTCCCCCACCAGGGTCTTTCTGACATAAAAAACCATAAGATAACTTTTTTCTAGGTTTAAAACCAGCTCACGTGAGGCTGGAGTTGCTCCGAGCTCATCACTGTCAGAAGATGTCAGATGTCCCAGTGTTTATTCCAGGCGAGTTTCCAGACACCAGGCCACTGAGTCTCCGCCGTCATTAACCTACATCGCTCTAAATTGCCTCCTATTCCCAACGAGGGGAGAAGGAGAGTGGGGGGGGGGGGGGGGAGCAGGAGAAACAAAGACAGAAAGGACAAAGGCGTAAAGAAAAGAGGTAGAAGGAGTAACATTGGCAGGAGAAAGGAGCCCAGGATAGATGAGGACAGTGATGGGAGCTGACAGGAGAGAAGAAAAGGGAATGCGTGAGAGGTGAGGCCTCCACCATTAGGAAATGAAAACCCGGCGTAAAACGTTGTCATATTTTGTCACCGGATCCTGCATTAAAAGTGAAAAGTGTGATTTATTAGTGTTGTGTTTTCGGCACGGAAATGTAATTCGTGTGTGTGTGTGTGTGTGTGTGTGTGTACGACAGTCTGGCTCTTAATTAAAACGCTGGATAGGGAGACAGTGTGTGTGTGCACATCTTTCCATGTACGAGCGTGTGCGCTGTCATGTTATTATGAAGTGTAATTAATGTGGCATTCTATGTGTTGCCATTACCGTATGTGCACACACACACACATACACACACACACACACACACACACACACACACACACACACACACACACACACACACACACACACACACAAACACACACACACAGAGACAATGCAAAGAGAGAATGAGAGACAGAGTGATAGTTTACTGGACTGAGAAGAAAAAAGACTCCACTGCCTCAATTACCGAGCAGAATAGAAAGAAAATGATTATTGAATAACAAGACAATTGCAACTGAGGCAAGCAGTAACAAGTAATGGGCATGTTGAGCAAATTGATTATGGGGGAGAAATGGCCATGAAATTGAAAAACAACAGAGAACATGAACAACTGAAACAAAAGGAGGCCAGTTAAGAGGCAGGGAGGGAGTGGAGGGAGGAGTGATGTGATTGGCAGTGATTGAAGAGGGTGATTGACAGGTGATGAATGGCTTCACACACCTGAAGCCTCGGGGCAAGTGGGCGGGGCTAAGAGCGGCTCAGGTGACACCAGGAAGTGGGAGAGACAGATCTGAACCCTGATATAAGTTCCTCAGATAGCGACCACACATCAGGGGTCACAGCATGCACTCCAGTCCACTCATGCATGGACACACAGGATATCATCAGAATATAAATGTTTGCTACCCTTATGGTTTTAATTTGACCTTTTTCCTTTATTTAATTTGTCTAAAATTGAGTTTACCCTGTTTTTTGTTCCCTGGAAACCTGTGTAGTCGTCTGTTAGTGTGAATTATCAGTCATAGTTTCAGACGTAAGTGTTGAAATGTCAGGAATACAATGTCTAAAAAAGTTAGGTTGTCAAATACATTATATATCAAAATATAATAATGAACTATCTGAAAAGACATGATAAAGTCTAACTGATTTAAATCTGATCGTATGTCTGTTGGTCATTAGCATAATACATTTTTCCCCGACATAATAGCAGAGTTTTTACCTACATTTATTGTATATACTTGTAAATTATATGATATATATATTTGCAGGATAGCTTGTGAATTTACTCCAGGTGTAACTAAAGTCTGATTTAAAGGCTCCATGTCATGGCCATTTCTACTGATCATAGTTCCATTGTTGAGGTCTACTAGAATAGATTTACGTTGTTCAATGTTCCAAACTCACATTGGTTTCTCACAGCATCTCTGTAAAGTATGTGCATTCACTCTCTGTCCTACACGGCTTGTTGGAGCTCCTGTAAGTGTGTGTGTGTGTGTGTGTGTGTGTGTGTGTGTGTGTGTGTGTGTGTGTGTGGGGGTGTGTGTGTGGGGGGGTGTGTGTGTGTGTGTGTGTGTGTGTGTGTGTGTGTGTGTGTGTGTGTGTGTGTGTGTGTGTGTGTGTGTGTGTGTGTGTGTGTGTGTGTGGAAGTCCGCGGATTGGTCCAAACGTAACGGCTCCGCGGACGTAACGTAACGGCTCCACGGATTGGTCAATTTGGACCAATCTGCGGAGCCGTTACGTTACGTCACTATACCCGAAATACGTCACAGAACCCAAGAAGCAAACAAAGGAGAAAGAGAAATGTCCAACGAGGCGTTCTGGGGCAGCACAGACAGGTCTTCTCTGTGTTAGAGTTTTACTCGCTACAGGGTGTACTTTGAGGGTTTGTGACTCTGCAGACCGTTTACATGCAGAACAACCTTCATAACAACAAGGGGACGGGTGATAACCGGAAAAGCATGACATGGGACCTTTAAGGCTTGATTATATTTCACATCATTCATCCAAATCTGTAAAGTAACTAAAGGTATTAAATACATGTAGTGGAGTAAAAGTACACCATGCACCTCTGAACTTTAGGGTAAACGTACGAAGTAGCAAAACATTGAAATACTCGAGTAAAGTACAAGTAGCTACAAATTGAACTTAACTAATGTACTCAGTTGTTCCCCCTTTCTCAGCGCATCTGGTCATAATCTCAATGTGAAACGAAGATAATGTTTCAACAGCAAAAGAAAAGTTGTCGGTCTCTTTTTCAATCAAAGAATGGCCGAAAGCCAAGTGGATAAACTTTATTTGAAACGTTGTTGGAAACGGCAGTAATGGCAGATGTGACGTCTTTTGTTGCCTTTTGCACTGAAACTGAATACCAGTTACGACCGAATGGATATACACAGATATGAGAGCAGCATGTGGGAATGAGCTGCAGTGTGAACACGGCCTCAGCGCGCATTTACAAACACGCGGTAACGTTACACCTGCAGAATGCACGTAGACATAACACCCACAGCACATGCAGATAGTGAATCAGACACAGATCCACAACCTGATATCTAAACACATCGTACAGTTTTTATATTAGAAGCCCCTTCCCTTTCCCTCCTGTTTGAAGTGTGTTGGACCGCTCTGCTAAATGTGCAATGAGGCACATGTCTGTCAGCCCTCAGGAGGAAAGCTCCACATCCTTCCATCTCTCTTTCCCTCCAGAAACAACTTTCAAAACTCCCCTTCTTCCCCTTCTCCTTCCATCCTCTCTTCCCCTCAGTACACGTCTCGGAGAGGCAAACGGTTTCAGCACAGACATCGGTTTCAAGTGCTTTCAACCTCCAGGACAACTTTTCTTACCAACGCTTAGTTTGCTTTTGCCAACTTTAGTGGGCGAAGCTGTGTTTGTGTTCAGATCAAACTGATGAAGATGAAGAGATGAAGAAGAACACACTCTGATTACAAAATGGCAGCTGTTCGCAGAGACTCAGAATTTGATTTTCCCGTCTTTAAGCTTCACTGAGATTTAAGGAGGAACAGACAGCCGTTCTCTCTCTGTGAAAACAGGTTCTAGCTATTATTCATATATTATATTAGATTATACTTTATCAATCCAATATTGGGACATTGTTTTGTTACAGCCACATGTTTACAAGGTACAGAAGAGGATTAGGAACATGTGCTATTTTTTGAAGTTCGTCCAAAAATGCTTCTTTTATTCATAATAATAATAATAAGAATAGATTTAATTTGTTAGCGCTTTTACAGGTGCTCAAAGACGCTTTACATAGTGAAGATAAAATAAAGGAACAACAAATAAATATATAGTTAAAGTTAAAGTCAAATAATACAATAACAATCGCACATTAAAAGCCAGATTGAAGAGCTGAGTTCATCTCTGATAATAAAGTCAGAATTACATTTTCTCTCAGATTTCTCACTTTTTTCTCCTTGATAACAAATTCATTAAAGATTGAAGACAGATACAAGTAAAAAAACAAACACGTGGCCCATAATCCTTAATTAAAATGAATATATTATTATGATATGACACCAGTCACCTCTGTGGAAACATTGGTATAACTGCCTTTTTTAATTTATATTGAGTGTTGTCTGTCTTTTAAAAATGGACCTTGAGTCTCTTCAATAAAGCTGATGATGATAATTTATGTTAAATAAACGTGTTAAAAATGTATTCAATTCAAAACCTTTATTTATCAGGTGAAATCCCATTGAGATCATTGATCTCTTTTTCAAGGGAGACCTGCAGCAGTAGGTTCCACAAGAAGACATAAACAACAGAACAACAAAAGGACATCATACAGCAAAATGTACAGGGATTACAATTTACATATTTAACCACATGTACAGGTACCAACAGCATCTGATTGAGTAGCATCCAACCGAGCTTTAAAAACATGTAGTGGTACTAGCTTGGTAATTTTCCATTCTTTTTGCAGACTGTTCCATGTTAGTGGAGCTGCACATCTAAAAGCTTTCTTCCCTAAGACAGTCCTAGCACTTGGCACATTTAATAAAACAACAGCATGCGATCTCAGGCAATAAGTACTTTCAATTCGCAGAGAGATCAGGGAGCAGATATAAGATGGTAGTTTATCCAACATGGCTTTGTAAATGAAAAAGTACCAGTGACTGAGCCTCCGTATAGTAAGTGATGGCATAACCGCCTTGGTATACAGGGTACAGTGATGCGTAAGTGCTTTACAATTTGTCACAAATCTCAGTGCACTGTGATAGGCAGCATCTAACTTGACCAGGTAATAGGCAGGTGCATTCATATAGATCAGATCACCATAGTCCAGCACAGGTCAAAAGGTCACAGAGCCTTTTCCTGGCCTCAAGCGAGAAACAGGACTTGTTGCTGTAAAAGAAACCTAGCCTAACCCTCAGCTTTTTAAGCAGGTTATTGACATGAAGTTTAAAAGTGAGACAGTCATCAAGCCAGATACCAAGGTATTTGTAACAGGTAACCACTTCAAGTTGTATTCCTTGCGTAGTTACAATATCCAAAGCAGTCTCCGGTGTCTTTTTAGCTTTAGCTTTAGAAAAGAGCATTAACTTGGTTTTATCCACATTTAAAAGAAGCTTGAGTTCAGAGAGCTGAGCCTGAATAATGTTAAAAACAGCCTGTAATTTAACACCAGCCTCCTTAATGGAGGGACCTGCACAGTACATAACGGTATCATCCGCATAGAAATGTAAAGTAGCTCCTTCGACATTTTCACCTAAACTGTTGATATATATGGAGAATAATAGCGGACATAAAACAGAACCTTGAGGAACACCATTAGTGATGTTTAACCACTCAGAAGACAGCCCATCAAACTGAACACATTGGGACCTTTCAGAGAGGTAGTTCACAAACCACCCACTGCATGGCTGGATATGCCAATACTGACCAGCCTCTGCTTTAAGATGCGATGATCGACGGTGTCAAACGCTTTGGAAAGGTCAATAAATAGAGCTGCACAACTCTGCTTATTATCTAAAATACTCGTAATGTCATTCACCACTTTCATTGTGGCAGTGACGGTGCTGTGTTGCTTTCTGAAGCCTGACTGATGTTTAGACAGGATGTCATTTGTACATAAAAACACCTTTACTTGTTCACTCACTAGGCGTTCAAGAACCTTAGCCAGAACTGACAACTTAGAGATAGGCCTATAGTTATTTAATAAGGTGGCCTCCCCTCCTTTTAGCAAAGGCAGGACATACGCTGACTTCCACAATTTTGGAATTGTGTTTGTGCTGAGAGAGAGGTTAAAAAGAGAAGTGAGAGGTGGAGCAATAAAATCTGCAGCTATCTTTAAAAAGAAAGGTTCTACGTTGTCCGGACCAGCCGGTTTCTTAGGATCTAACTTGGTTAAGACTTCACGAACAACATCAACAGTAAAAGGAGTAAAACTGAAAGGGTTTTCCAGACCACATTGTTCTGAGTCACCGACTGTGGTGTTCACAGAAGCAGAATTAGAAACAGAATGAAACAGAGAGCCACAGGACACAACATGCTCATTAAAACAATTTAACATGGTAGCCCTATCCGATATAGAGCCAGATGTGGTAAGGCACAAAGGTAATGAAAGGTTATTTATGGACACACTTGAGATATATAATCTTTCTCTTGTTGATATAGGGTTTCACTTCGGATAAATTGAATCCTTGCGTCCCTCACTTGCGTAGTTTCCCTGCGACTTGTCCCTCCCACCAGGGAAGCATGGAGAGACGCAAGGAAACCACGAGAAGCGGGGAAATGAGTTTTAAGAGCAATGGGACGTCCTTTCCTCCGGAGCGTCACGTGAAGCGACGTCCGTTTGTGATGACGCCGCACAGCTGATGTCTGACAGCAGCCAGATCAGTGCATGCGCTGCATCGAGCGATACACAGTAAGGGGGCGGGGCGAGTGTCTGAGGATTTCACCGGAGGATGGTCTGGTCGTTCCTCGATTATCGCTCCTCCGTTATCGCTCCTCGATCCTCGGCCCTCCGGCACAAATAAGACCACTGGGACGCTCCTCAAGATGGCGCAGACAAATCAACTTCCGGTGATACCGAGCCCGAGGAGCGAGGAAATGAAAAATAAGAGAAGTGAGGCGCAGCCATATGTATTCACTGTTATTGTTACATATGAAGGGCATAGGAAGCTCCCCTGGTGAACACACATAAGTAACTCATGAGTTTCTTAAAGAGGGCAACACTCTGAAGAAAGCCCCCTGCGTCCTGAATCAGTCACACGGATGCATTTGTAAGATGTTTGGCGCACAGGTGGAGGTAGACGTGTGGCTGGTGTACAAGCTGTTATTTGAGGAAGGGGTCATTGGAGCTGACAGGCAAGGTCTGTGAAAGGTCCGTGAGGAAATGAAGAGCTGGAGGAGGAGGTTTCTCCTTGATAGGTGACTGTTAGACAAACAGACCTCCTGTAAAAGCACTCATAAATCATGAGTACTGGAGGGGGGGTGACACCTACAGCCTCGACGGGCTCACCTGCAGCTAAAGTAAAGGTGATGTCGACAAGTGTGAGTGACAGATGGAGGTGGAGGAAGTACCGAGAGTATTTACTTAAGAAGAAGTAGTAATACGACAGTGTGAACAAACTCAGTTACAAATAAAGGACCTGCATTCAGGCCATTTGTAACTCAAGAAAAAATACAAAACTATCGGCACCAAAATAATCTTTTGTACTTTATTTGAGTACTTTATTATCAGCATCAAAATAATCTTTAAAGACGTTAAGTACTCCAAGTAAAGCATGAGCATCAAAATAAAATGTAAGTACATAAAGTACTGAAGTAAAACCACAAAAGAAACAGCGTCAAATAAACTTCAGGTAGATAAAGTACTCAAGTAGAAGTACTCACTTTTAAGCTTCAAAATAAAAACCTAAAGTACAAAAAGTACTCGAGTAAAAGTGCATATATTTTAGCATCCAAATACACTTCAACCCTCCTATTGTCTTCTTGTTCCCCCCCCCCCCCTTACTTTGGTGTTCACGGTCAAATTTGACCGGTCCTGTTTTAACTGCTATTACATTAACACAAAAACCATTAATCATCACCACATTTCATTTAACACCCTTTCAAACTGTACATATTGTATCAGACTACTGGTATACATGAACAACTGCAGTAAATATACAAAGAACAGACACTGAACATGTGTTGCGTGTGCCAGGTGTGATCCATGTGGGGGGAGGGGCACATAAGAGCGGGAAATGTGTCAAATTGTTCTGTGTGTGTGTGTGTGTGTGTGTGTGTGCGTGTGTGTGTGTGTGTGTGTGTGTTTTATCTGATCCGGATGGTTACTAATTCCTTTTCTTTATGGCGGTCATTTTTGAGCAGGAACACCATGGTGTTACAAAGTTGGCTAAATCATCCAAAATGCAATGAAAGTGATGATCAGTTATTGTATATGTTCAAATGTTTACTGTGAAGGATATCATGGAGCCTTGATGCAATCGAATGTACAACGAAAAAGTTATGATTGATGAAAGTAGTAAATCGGTCAGATTTGATCCGAAGACAACAGGAGGGTTAAGTACATAAAGTATTCAAGTAGAAAAAGCCTCAGCATCAAACAATACTTTAAGTGCGAAAAGTCAAAGCACTTAATACGGCCTATTTCAGAATCATGTCTTTTGAAATATTGCAATATAATTATGTATGAGTTCAACACATTAATGTTGCTCCTTGTTAAGGCATGGTTCAACCTTTAATAATATCCTCTTGTACAAGGTTGATTCACATTATGTAATCTACATTTCCGACGTAGACAGTTACTAAAGCTGTAAAATAAATGCAATGGAGTAAAAAATAGAACATTGGCCTTCACAATGTGGAGGGTTATAAATGTCTATGTAAGCATATTGTGAAGTAAAAGTGATTTACTTTGATTACAGTAAATGTGCTTGGAAGGATCCCACCACAGGTGACAGGGAGACAAAGATCAAGAGGAAGAAAAATAAATACATGTGGAAAGATAAAAGCAAGACAAAGATGAGGGAAACGTGACAAAGGGTACGAGGAGCATTAGAGGGCATAACGGGAGAAGAGATTGAGGAATGTGTCCGGAGCGGGTGAGAGAGAATTAACGGAGTGATGGGACTGTTAGGGGAGGAAGGGGAGCCGTGATGGATGGAAACTCTGAGTTACAGGCCCTTGGAGGAGGACAGGACACCTCTCTTCATCATGGTCACACACACACACACACACACACACACACACACACACACACACACACACACACACACACACACACACACACACACACACACACACATACACACACACACGCGTCTTTGTCAGTGCCGAACTCCTCAGAACACCCTTGGCACTCTTTGATCCCAGACACACACACACACGCCTCAAACATCACTCGTTGGACGGTTAAAGACCTCCATGGGCTTACATTTATATTCCCTGACTGACCCCAGGTTAAACCCTGTCCATGTACACCCTAACAACTGTTTCCTTTAGCTGCAACTGTTATCATACCTAACATTTTAAAATAATATGTCAATGCAAAAGTTATGATTCAGCATTGTCCAGACTGTGTATTACTTACTGGTAGAGAACGATGTCATCTTTGGTCGCAATAACAGTCAGAACTTTGTAGCTAACAACTTCAGAAACGTACAATGTATTGGTTAATGAACCACCGAGTAGGTTAATTGATTTTGTGAAAAGTCTGCCGTCATATAGATGCAATAATTGTTTGAATATCGGGATAACAGCGCACACATTCAGGTACGCTCCTGAACATCTACAAACAACTGTTGCAAAAACACAAGAGAGAAGAAATAAATTCAGCGTGATCAATGTGTGCCTGTCGCTGTATGCATGGTTCCCAGAAGCTACACCTTACCTGACTTTTTCTTTAAGGCCACTACAATGTGGCCTTTTTGGTTTTGTGTGAAATATCTGGAGAAGTTTTGGAGAAGTTTTAAACCTTTGGATAAATAGACATAAAATATTGTACAGACATCCATGACATCCTGATGATGTAGAATTTAAATGACGTTGCTATTGATATGTTATAATTGTTTATTAGTGAACATACAGTATTTACAAAGTGCTTCTTGAATTGTTAAATGGTTTAGGAGTTGACTGACGCGGATTAACAACAATACAATAGGTCTATAGCTGTGGGCGATGCTGTTATTAATTCAGAATGTCATAAAGTAAAATCGACAAAGGGTTTCATCATAACCCTGCATAATATACACACACACACACACACACACACACACACACACACACACACACACACACACACACACATATTTATTTAGAATAACATTAAAAGAAAAAGTCAACACACATGTGATATAAACAGAAAAATGAATCACAGTTGAATTAGTAATTAAATTGCAAAGATTAAATACTCATGGCCATTATTTTTCATTTTTAATTACATTTGTATTTGTCCCGCTCATGGTACGCAAAACTCACTGTACATTCATTGCCAACAAAACGTGTCTCTATTAACACACCATTGAGCGGAAAGGAGCAGGAAGAAGAATCTTATATGACCTGCTCCTTTCTAAATAAACTAAATAAATACAAATAGATGGTCTGCCCTTCATAATACATGTTCTGTTTTTTCACAGCCAGACATAACAGTGTCTTAGTATACTAAGAAAAACACAACAAATACTTATTCCCACTTGACGGTTAACGGAAAGATATTTGCTTCCATATGTGTGTATAACTTGTATGCCACTGCAAAACACTTCTGAACACACACACACACACACACACACACACACACACACACACACACACACACACACACACACACACACACACACACACACACACACACACACACACACACACACACACACACACACACACACACACAGCCCATGTGCAGAAAGTTGTGTCTGTGTGAGAATTTTAAAGAGAGTATCCCACCAAATGTGTTCAGCTCTTTCCAAATCCAGTATGAGCGCCAGTTAGTGTGTGTGTGAGTGTGTGTGTGTGTGTGTGTGTGTGTGTGTGTGTGTGTGTGTGTGTGTGTGTGTGTGTGTGTGTGTGGCCTAGCATTACTATACTTGTGGGGACCTAAATCTGTTTACACAGTCACGTGTGGGGACTCGCCTCCCTTATGGGGACAAAATGGAGGTCCCCATAAGGGGAATCATTCATTTTAGGGTGAAGACTTGGTCAGGGTTAGGGTTAGGGTAAGGTTAAGGGTTAGGGTTAGGCATGTGTTGGTTATGGTTAAGGTTAGGATAAGTCTCCAGGAAATGCATGTAATTCAATGTAATGTCCCCTGAAGTGATGTATACATGGTGTGTGTGTGTGTTAGTGTGTGTGTGCGTGTGTGTGTGTGTGTGTGTGTGTCTGCTTTCGCATTGTGGTTAATGTCAGAACAACTCACATACAGCTTGTCAACCACATTCTTATTTTCATTTCCTTAATGTTCTTCTCTTTCACACACACACACACACACACACACACACACACACACACACACACACACACACACACACACACACACACACACACACACACACACACACACACACACACACAGTCTGATCAGTCTAATGCAAGATCAAAAAGCTTTAGATATCTTTGCAAACATCGGTCCCTGTTTGATGGTAACGCTGACGCAGCCAGAGTATATCAATACATATATTTTAAAATACCCTAAAATACATAAAACAAGTGAAGCATGCTTTGTTCCCTCCGCTGGGATTCCTCTGATTATATCACACAAAGTCACACTTGCCGTACAGTAGTTGCAAATGTGGAAAATCCAATTACAATGGTGACTTGCGGATGGATTTGCCTATTAGACAGGGGCTGTGCACACACACACACACACACACACACACACACACACACACACACACACACACACACACACACACACACACTGTTTGCTGATGCTCCACATCAAACAGTGTCTGCAGACAGGTAGTGCGTGTGCAAGAGAACGGTATAAAGGAGAGGGAGAGCATGAAGGAGGTAAACACTGCGTGGGCTTTGATGTCGTTTGATGTCTGATGCATATTGCCTCATTCTCTTTATGAGACAAGAGAGGGACGCAGCCAGAGACAGAGAGGGAGATGAAGAGACAGGAAACATGAAAGCATCATTAGACAGCGGTGGATTTAACCTCCCACAAAAGGCATATCCAGGAACACAAATCAATGCCAGCAGATGTGAACGCCACACACTTCTGTACCTGTGGAAATGAAAGAGACGCATCCTCCTCACACGCGGCTCTTGCCTCCATGAATATCTAGAAACTGGGTAGACTCATATGAGCGGTGTTTAAACTGGGATTAAAATCTCATTTTCTGAAATCGCTATGAAGCAAATCTTATTGAGCGACTTGGTGCTCTTCAAAGGCTAACAGCTGACGTGCTGTGAGGTCGATGCATGAGGGGAACTGGCCAGATTCACACACATATGAACCCCAGAGGTGTCTTCAAATAAACCATTTCATTGTGAGGTTGCACAACGATAGCCTATTGGTTCGGGGACTGTATGTTGCATAATTCATATAAGCATTGATTGAAACACATGCTGGCCTACAGTTACATTTTTAAATCACATGTTATAAGTAGATGCAGTTCCACCAATCGTACTCATCTCAAAATCTAACTTAATTAAATTAATATGTATTTTATTGTCTTTTTTGTCTTGGTGTCAATCAATGATGAAATTAAATGATGTTAGTCACCATAATAATCTTGGATGGATCGATTAACCACATGTTTAAAATACAAGTGTGTGCATTACATTACTTTGCGTTACATACAACTGTGCTGTTTCGTCCAAAGCGCCAATAAGTGGAATAAACCATAAATATACAAACTTAAAACCAAAAGAAACTATATTTTTACATTACATTGCATTTAGCTGACGCTTTTATCCAAAGCGACTTACAATAAGTACATTCGACCAGGAAGACACAACCTTGAAGAAAACAGAATCATATAAGTACATCAGGTTTCATAGAGCCAAACATTTCAAGTGCTACTCAACTGGCTTTAGGTAAGCCAGTCCTTTATTAGTATAAAAGTGCTTTGTTAATAGTTCTATCGCTCGAAGTGGAGTCGAAAGAGATGAGTTTTCAGTTTGCGCCGGAAGAGTGTGTAAGCTTTCTGCCGTCCTGATGTCAATGGGGAGCTCATTCCACCATCTTGGAGCCAGGAGAGCAAACCCACGTGTTTTTGCTGATGGGAACTTGGGTCCCCCTCGCAGCGAGGGTGCAGCGAGCCGTTTGGCTGATGCAGAGCGTAGTGCACGCGCTGGGGTGTACGGTTTAACCATGTCCTGGATGTACGAAGGGCCAGATCCATTCGCAGCATGGTAAGCAAGTACCAGTGTCTTGAAGTGGATTCTAGCAGTTACCGGAAGCCAGTGAAGGGAGCGGAGGAGCGGAGTGGTGTGGGAACATTTAGGAAGGTTGAAGACCAGACGAGCCGCTGCATTCTGGATGAGCTGCAGAGGTCGGATGTCACATGCAGGTAGACCAGCCAGGAGGGAGTTGCAGTAGTCTAGGCGTGAGATGACGAGAGCCTGGACCAGAACCTGAGTCGCTTTCTGTATCAGCTGGGGACGTATCTTCCTGATGTTGTAAAGCGTGTATCTGCAGCAGCGGGTTGTAGCAGCGATGTTTGCGGTGAAGGACAGGTTGTTATCTAGGGTCACACCCAGATTCCTTGCAGTCTGAGTCGGGGAAACAACTGAGGTGCCGATGTTGATTGTCAGGTCAAGAGTGGGACAATCTTTGCTTCAAAAAACGAACCATGGTGCATTAGTTTCAAATACGCCTTAAGTTATTTTTTGTAATGATCAAAGTACAAGCGAGACAAGGCGGGAGATAAAACAAAAACATGTTAGGTAATAAAGAAATGCATGACAAACTTTAAGAGGAAGCAGAGGGCGTTTTACTTTATTAAAACAACTCAGCTTAGACTCGATGATTTCTGAAGCCTTAGCAGTAAGTATTGTCATGTGTTAGTTGTGCCGTTACACCGAGGTAGTGATGTTGTTTATTCATGGCCACTGGTTTCCAACACATACAAACCATGGATGGTAATATTCATGGTACACATCCAGAAGGAAGTGGGGCTCAAACTTGGTGATGTGAATCATTTGCATACAGGGTTAGTCAGGGTTTCCAGATGAATCATGGTCTGCCTCCCCTGACCACACGGCCCTGCTACAGATTCATTATTTCCCTAACCTTCACCCAGAAATGAGTCGCGAAACATTTGTCAGAAGCCGCTGGACACCTTCCTCCCCCCCCCCCCCCACACACACACACACACACCCACACACACACATTCACACAGCGACCCTTTGATCCCTGCGTCAATCCGTCTGTTAACAGACCAAGTTGACCTCCACCTGACTGTTGATGCATACACAGCAACCAGTGACTCTCAAACCACTGACTGTGCTCTCTTCCTCACACACACACACACACACACACACACACACACACACACACACACACACACATACACACACACACACACGCGTGCAAACACACACACACTGACGCGCACACACACACACACATACACACACACACACACACACACACACACACACACACACACACACATACACACACACACACACACACGCGTGCAAACACACACACACTGACGCGCACACACACACACACATACACACACACACACACACACACACACACACACACACGCGCGCTCGCAAACACACACACACACACACACACACACACACACATACACACACACACACACACACACATACACACACACACACACACACACACACACTGACGCGCACACACACACACACACACAGTATATTGGTACAGTAGGATTAGAGCGGCGGTAGTGATGTAGAACATTCCTGGCCTCTATTTTGAAATGAGGGACCTCGGGGCTGGACGTTAATCCTCTATAGGGTTTCCACTCCGGCCTCTAAGCTCTAAGCTCACTGAGGTTTTGGCTAAACTCTCCGTGTTGTGCTCTAGAGAAGCTGCTGCTGTACTATGGTAATCCAAGTGCCATACTGATCATGAAACAAGGGCCAAGACCACAATTAGAGGAGAGAGCGTGGGTAAATAATCACTGCACACACACACACACATACCATGTATACATCACTTCAGGGGACATTACATTGACTTACATGCATTTCTTGGAGACTTATCCTAACCTTAACCATAACCAACACATGCCTAACCCTAACCCTAACCAAGTCTTCACCCTAACATTAATGATCCAATATGGATCCAATGGACTGTGTAAACAGATTTAAGTCCCCACAAGTATAGTAATGATAGGCCACACACACACACACACACACACACACACACACACACACACACACACACACACACACACACACACACACACGCACACACACACACACACACACTCACACGCACACACACACAACACACACACACACACACACGCACACCACACACACACACACCCGCACACACACACCACACACACCACACACACACACTCACACACACACACACACACACACACACACACACACACACACACACACACACACACACACACACACACACACACACACCACACACACACACACACACACACACACACACACATACACACACACTATACTGTATTCTTTATGTAAAAATGTTGCATACATAAAAAAAACACTTCAATTATTTGTATAATATATGTGATTATTTGACCACTGGCTAAATCAATATAAATACTAATATACTGTAAATATACTCACAACATATTTTAAGAAACAAGACATACCATTTCATTTGATCTATTATTATATGTGTATATTCATATTTTTTATTTTATTTCGTCTTTTTACAACACATTATTTCTCTTAATTCTTATTTAATTATAAGTAGTTTTAATTATATATCATTGTATCATTTATTTGATCTTTTTCTTTTACTTCTTACATTTATAGAAATAGTTTATTCTATTTTGAAGCTATCTTTATTATTGTTATTTATTTAGAATAACATTAAAGAAAAAGTCAACACACAGAAACAGAAAAATGAATCACAGTTGAATTAGTAATTAAATTGCAAAGATTAAATACTCATGGCCATTATTTTTCATTTTTAATTACATTTGTATTTGTCCCGCTCATGGTACGCAAAACTCACTGTACAATCATTGCCAACAAAACGTGTCTCTATTAACACACCATTGAGCGGAAAGGAGCAGGAAGAAGAATCTTATATGACCTGCTCCTTTCTAAATAAACTAAATAAATACAAATAGATGGTCTGCCCTTCATAATACATTTTCTGTTTTTTCACAGCCAGACATAACAGTGTCTTAGTATACTAAGAAAAACACAAAAAATACTTATTTCCACTTGACGGTTAACGGAAAGATATTTGCTTCCATATGTGTGTATAACGTGTATGCCACTGCAAAACACTTCTGAACACACACACACACACACACACACACACACACACACACACACACACACACACACACACACACACACACACACACACACACACACACACACACACACTTCCTCACAGCCCCCATGAGGTCTGCTACCTGTCCCCCTTATCAGCGGCAGATGATCAGTGCTGACTGTATTGAAGCGAATGGAAACACCATTCCTGTGCTAATAGGCTGCCTAAGTGATTTCGTCTTTGTCCTTTTGTGTCCTTGCCTTTCAATCAACACCGCTGATTGCAATCTAGCCAACCAGGTGAGTGGATTCGTCAGAGGAGTGACAATTGGCTGCCGAGATCCTTTATCTCAGCGGGACTTCCTGGATTAATTGCGAGCGGTTAAGTGGAACAGGTGAGCGACGCAGAGTTGAAGATTGCAGAGTGAGTCGATGGAGCTGATATCAGAGCGTCGAGGGAAGAGACGTTTCAGCACTTCTCAGACAGACGTCCTTAAAGGGCTTTCAGGACGAGGAGGAGTTCACTTGACTTTTGATTTCATTTAAATGTGTTTGATTTGGTTTACAATGACCAAGTTCACCTAAGTTGTTTTATCCTCACACTTCATGCAGCATTTACAATGTTGGTTTTAAACTATCTCTTTTATGCATGTGTTTTATGAATCTGTTATTCCATTGTGTTTCTTTCTTTGGTCTTCTCTTATTGTGTGTTAACGTTGATGGAAAGCACTTTGAATTGCCTGAAAATATGCCATATAAATAAACTTAGCTTACCTTTCCGAAAACTGCAGGTCCGCTGCCATTCTCTCTTTGATGCTTCCTTTTATTAAATCAAATATCTTGCACTGCACTTTCCTTTTTACTCTCATAAACCTATCTTTAGCCTGTTTTAATTTGTATTCTCTTGGCTTTAAATGACTTATTTTATATATTTTTAAGATATTTTCTACTATATATTTGTATATACTTTTGTTACCACAGCGATAGTGGTTCGTAAAGATATCCAAAGCTATTTGATCTTGCATTAGACTGATCAGGCGGTGTGTGTGTGTGTGTGTGTGTGTGTTTGTGTGTGTGTGTGTGTGTGTGTGTGTGTGTGTGTGTGTGTGTGTGTGTGTGTGTGTGTGTGTGTGTGTGTGTGTGTGTGTTGTGTGGTGTGTGGTGTGTGTGTGTGTGTGTGTGTGTGTGTGTGGTGTGTGTGTGTGTGTGTGTGTGTGTGTGTGTGTGTGTGTGTGTGTGTGTGTGTGTGTGTGTGTGTGTGTGTGCGCGCTATAGCGAGTGAGCAGCAGTGCAGAGAAGTGTGTTCTGAAATAGCGTGCGGAAAAGTGACTTCCAGACTCTCCCCGATGTGGCCTGCCTGCCCTCAGGCTCAGCATGGCCTGGCATTTACATCCTGCTCTGCACAGAAATACACATGAAAACACACACAAACACACACACACACACACACACACACACACACACACACACACACACACACACACACACACACACACACACACACACACACACAAACACACACACATGCAAACATGCCACAGTATATTTATCAAGGGGAATACAAACTTCCTCATCTCCCAAAGCACACTCTCACACTCTCTCTATCATCTTAGTCTACATATGTATTTAGATGTTATTACAATATAGTTATTTCAATTTTGTTACCTTGTACTTCTACTCCACTACAGTTCAGAGGTGAATGGTGTACTTCTACTCCACTACAGTTCAGAGGTACATGGTGTACTTCTACTCCACTACAGTTCAGAGGTGAATGGTGTACTTCTACTCCACTACAGTTCAGAGGTGAATGGTGTACTTCTACTCCACTACAGTTCAGAGGTGAATGGTGTACTTCTACTCCACTACATGTATTTAATACCTTTAGTTACTTCACAGATGTGGATGAATGATGTGAAATCTAATCAAGTGTTGAATCAGACTTTAGTTCCACCTGGAGTAAATCCACCAGCTACCCTGCAGTATACAAAGTCATTCAAACTAGCTGCTCCTTCACCAGCTTTGAGAACACTTTCATGATCAATCATTATAAAACATATCATATATATTATTCTGAAATGGACCAATCTGCACAACGACTACTTTTACTGTCGCTACTTTCACTATATTTAGATGATAATACTTTTCTACTTTCACTTAAGGGACATTTTGAATGCAGGACTTTTACTGTAACAGAGTTTTCCTACACTCTGGTACTTCTACTTTTACTCAAGTACAAGATCTGAGTACTTCTACTTTTACTCAAGATCTGAGTCCTTCTACTTTTACTCAAGAACAAGATCCAAGTACTTCTACTTTTACTCAAGGACAAGATCTGAGTACTTCTACTTTTATTCAAGTACACGATCTGAGTACTTCTACTGTTACTCAAGAAGAAGATCTGAGTACTTCTACTTTTACTCAAGTACAAGATCTGAATACTTCTACTTTTACTCAAGTACAAGACCTGAGTACTTCCACTTTTACTCAAGTACAAGACCTGAGTACTTCTACTTTTACTCAATTACAAGATCTGAGTACTTCCACTTTTACTCAAGTACAATACCTGAGTACTTCTCCCACCTCTGCTTGTTGCATTCTCTTGCACTGTTTTCATGTCTTTGTATCTATATTGTACATTGCATTATGGAGGAGCCCGGGACTTCAGATTCTCTCTGCCAAAAGTATGCTGTAATCTGTTGTTCATACAATAAAGCCTTTGAATCTTTGAATCTTTGAATCTTGAACGCTGCCATAGATACATCCGCAGAACAAAACCCACCCATGCACGTCTGCGAACACAACACGCTCGCTCTGTATAAACAGACCAACTAAAAGCAGAGTGCAGAGCAGCGGGATGACAGCCCAGACTGAATGAGTGAGGGAAGAGGTCACATCGTGGTTTTCCCTTTTTCTCCCCGTCTGTCATTCTATACTCATGACAAATGTTATGTCACAGGCCACAAGTTGGCACACGCAGACTTCCCTTCAGTGCAACAATGTCTGTCTGAATGAGACAGGATCTGCTTGTTAACCTCCTTAACGTTTTCGTATTATTTTCCTAAAAAGGATATTAGAGGTATACAGTTTGAATATTGGTTTATAAAAAGGACAGTTGTCATAATGGATGGAAATGCTTTTATTAAGATCTGAATTTATGTTAAAGGTCCCATGTCATGCTTTTCTGGTTATCACCCGTCCCCTTGTGTTATGAAGGTTGTTCTGCATGTAACCGGTCTGCAGAGTCACAAACCCTCAAAGTACACCCTGTAGCGAGTAAAACTCTAACACAGAGAAGACCTGTCTCTGTCTGCCCCAGAACGCCTCGCTGGAGATTTCTATTTCTCCATTGTTTACTTCTGGGAACCAAGTGACGTCATGCGGTTCCCGGAAGAAACAAATGGTCCAATCCACGGAGCTCCTCACACACCAGGAGGGGTGGGGACCTTTAGCGTACATTTTTTTATTTTTGGGTTCACATTATAATACAAGTACAGTTTTTCAAATCATATGTTTTTAGAGACCCAACACTTACAAATGAAATAGCAAACAAAACATTAGTCAAAATAAAATAAAAACGAAAAAGTACAAAAGGGGTTCAGGTTCTTTATTTGTACCCGTAGGTAGATTCTGTTTGCAGAGAAAAAGACTAGGTTCCATCCTGACACTAAAAACAAACAACAGACACATCTCTAATAAAGGACTAGTAAAAGTACAAGTATACCCTGCTCAACCAAATCTCAAAATATTTAAAAAACATTTTAAGAAGGAAAACACTAGTACAAACATGAACATTCAAAATTCACAATTAAATAAATAGATACAAATAGGCATCTGTGTGACGGGGTTGTTTGAAATGGCAAATGTCTACACATGTACATATGCATACATATCAACATACATATATA
Organism: Gymnodraco acuticeps; assembly: GCF_902827175.1. Taxonomy (NCBI): domain Eukaryota; kingdom Metazoa; phylum Chordata; class Actinopteri; order Perciformes; family Bathydraconidae; genus Gymnodraco; species Gymnodraco acuticeps. The sequence goes on from NW_022991462.1 coordinate 124,622, forward strand.
CATTCAATACACAGACACACTGATGCGGCTCTCACACCAGCGCTTTTCCCTTTCTAGCTCCGAGCGGGAGCTTTTCTGGTTCAGCTCCGGTTTCCCTTTTCTGCTCCCGCTCTGTTCACACCGCCCAGAGCTGCCGCTGCTGCGTCATGACGTCACCGTTTACGTGCCTGCTTCATCAAATCCAAACCGCGCGGAAATCCCTCACATCGACAACAACAACAATGGCCGATTGTATTGAAGCGCTGTTCGCTTTAGTTATCCTCTTACGAAACGACATGGAAGGCATCGGACGACTTTACAAGGGATGACTTTACTTGGAACTTTACAAACATCACACGCAGGCATTTTGTTGTTGTTCAGGAGGTTGATCCCTGCCCCTGCCCCTGCCCCTGCCCCTGCCCCTGCCCCCGCCTCGACGTAAGAGAGACGTAAGCGACGCCTACCTCTTAGCTCCGAAGCTCTTGCCTCTAGACCGACAATTTTTTGGAGCTGGAAGTGAACCGGATTCCGGAGCTAAGAGGCGGCGCCTCTGCGGTGTGAACAGGAAAAACCGGTACTTTTCAGCTCCAGCTCTGAGCAGGAGCTGAAAACGCGTTGGTGTGAAAGGGGCAATACATGTGACCATACATACACATCTATACATATACATTCAATCAGTAGAAACAGTCAAACAAGGGATGGTCGTCTTTGGGATACGTAAACTCTCCACTTTTTCCATATTTCTTCAAATGTGTTTTCCTGAAGCCTCATTGAGAAGGTGATTCTTTCCATAACATAGATTTCATGGATTTTGTCGTACCAGTTGTCGAGAGAAGGGATATCCGCTTTGAACCATTTTCTAGTTCTTGCTTTTTTTGCTGCAACAGTAAGAATTCCAAATAATTGTTTTGTTTCTTAGTTTGTGGGGATTGAATGCACAAACCCAAATAGAAATTCGTCCCAGTTTAAAGGGATTTTTTTCCTGTAGTACTATTTCAATTTCCATATGGATCTTTTGCCAACAAGTTACTATTAACCTGTTAAACCCCGAGCCTGTTTTTCAGGTCTCAGGCTCGAAAATGACATTCCCAGAACAAATGACCATATCTTCCCTTCTAAAAGGGTTACATTAATAATCTTTTTTCTCAAAGTAATGATAAACCTGTGAGTTGGATGTAGAAAAGTCAGAATCAATATAGATGTTTTTTATTTTAAAGAAAATTCAGATTGAACATAGTAAAAAACTGTAAATTATAGTGTCCGTCCAAAAGATATTTTGTACTTATAGTGACAACTAACCTTGGATGATGGGTTAGTAGACTAAAAGCTTTAGGAATCCAAAGTACAACATATAATAAGTACCCTGTATCAAGATCGATGCAAAACAAGTGATATTTGACCTTTTTAGAGAGATGTAGCAAAAAAAACCTGTTCTGGGGCCATTTGGGTGGATTGTCCATATCTCTGGCCTTATCCGGGGACCTTGGGGTTTAACAGGGCAAGCCCAAAACATATGGTAGTGATGAGCTAACTGAGAACCACATTTCCTCCAGCAGCTGGGGGCCCTAGATGATGTGATGACTGAGCAGGGCTGAAAAAGTACCTGCTCAGATTCGTCCAACTAAGCATCCTGTAGGTGAGCTCGAGATCTTCCATTGAAAAGTACAGCCATTTGTCCAGACTTCGTCAAGGATGTTTTTTTTGTTTCGTTTTCCCATTTGTGTTTTATATAGAAAATATTTTCCTTTTTAATATCTTGAAGAGCTTGGTAAAGTTTTGAGATTACTTTCATCCCATATGTGTCTGATGTGTATGCACTGGTGAAAACTATTAATAAACGGTTTTCAAGGGCCTTCTTCTGTCTGACAGGGAACTATGTAAGTAATGGCGTACCTGTAGAAATCTAAAAAAATCACCGTTATTCAATCCATATCGTTTTTTTAGCGTTTGAAAATCAAACATTGTTCCTTTGCTGAAAAATGTGCAACATGAAGTAAGACCATGTTTGGCCTAACCTTTACATTTTGTGTCTAGCTTGCTCGGGGTGAAATCAAGATCATGTGAGCACCATCTTAATATCTTCATTTCCTCCAGCAAGTCACTCCTGGTAAGGACCCTTAACAGGTACGGGCTAATGTTGCCCGGGCAACGGCCCGTTTGGCCTTTTTGGCTGACCTGCCCCTCTGGAGAGAGCGAGAGTTTCTTTTTCTTTTTTCTGTTGTTGCCGAATCAACATAGTAGTATTGTAGCGTCTCGCTGCGGGAAACACACTTTGTCAGCGCTGTCATTGCCGGTGCGTTAAGACCACCTCAGTGTCGGATTTTGGAAACTTGATTTTGAGTTCTCTCATGGCAGTTAGGGTATAAGGGACAAACCAGGGGACTTTACTTCCTCTTGATGCCGTTGGTTATTTACAAAAAAACACCTAAATATAGCTACTTGTTGTGATTGTGCTTCTGTCTTTCTGTGTCTTCTCATCTGTAAACTCCCTCTACGCGCCGCTCGCTCTCTTCTCTTGATCGCCCTCTCACGGGTGAACAGTTCAATGTCCCGCTTCATTGTAGGATTTCTGCCATGTCTCTACCACTTTAGTTTGACCATCTCTGTTACTAAGTTATGGATACTAAATAAATAAGTAATTAGATACCTTACCGTTACTGCCCTCATAAAGAATGATAAGAATAAGAATAATGCATATTGAACGGGTTTAATTAATTAGTGAGTTTAGTGAGAATTGTCCCCATTTTCCTTTAATAGTTACTAACATTAGATATTTTAATGAGGTATGGACTGCAAAACAAAAAATGTCCCTGGTTTTCATTTTTTAAATCAAGTCACCGAATGCAAGCAGTCGCCTTAGCTTATTTTGTTATGAGATGTGAATTACTGTTCAATTTAGTTGATGTAATAATCATTTATTTTACATTAAAAACAAGTTACAATTTTCAAAAGGTCTTGTGTTTTTTATCAGGGGGGAGGGCCTTCTTCCAGTTTAGAGCAATAGCCCCTCCAAATGTCTGAGCACGTCCCAGACCCTTAACCATCATTTTAAGGAGAGGTTTTTATTTCTATAGCACATTTAAAAACAACAGAGTTGAACAAAGTGCTGTTTATCAACAACTGTATAAGAACATAGCATAAAAACAGACAGGACATGAAACAAATGTAAAACACGAGACGATGAAACCAGATCAGAAGAATAACTCTCCGACATGACGTACAAAACACTAGTAAGGTAAAAACCCACATTTAAAAGCACAAGTGTCATACGTAGTAGTACGTTTCTAACATGTCTTTTATCCCCTAAGCTTGCCTCGATACATTATTCTCAATTTCTTTCCATCTAGCTCTGTAGTCTGGCTTGCAGCAGCAGAACAAGCTTCTTAATTGGGCTGATATATAGTAGTCCTTCAAGCAGGGGAGCGCTACTCCTCCCTTGTTATTTGCTAGTTGAAGAGTACAGAATCTAATCCGTGGTTTCTTCCCTTGCCAGATGTTCCTCGATATGGTTTCATCCCATTCGTTAAACTGCTTGTCTGTGATTTCAATTGGTAGATTCTGGAAAAGGCTTAAGAGTCTAGGTAGGATGTTCATTTTCACTGATTCTATTCGAGATTCAAAGCTCAGCACTGGGATCAAGTTCCATCTATGTATGTCTTCTTTTATGTTCTGACTTAGAGGGTTGAAATGTAGTGTATACAATTCCTCTGAATCTTTAGAGATGCTTACTCCCAGATATTTGTAAGTGGTTCAGATCCCAATTAAGATCAATGAGTGAGTTTATATGTTGGCTTGTAATTAAAGCTGAGTATTTGGGTTTTTGTTATATTGAGTTTGTACCCTGAGACAGAACTATAAGTATCCTAAAAAGCCAGTAAACTCAAGAATGATTCATCTGGGTTTGATATTAATATGTTATCAGCAAACAATGATAATTTATGTTCCTGACCATATACTTTTATACCGGTAATATTGTTATTTTGAGTAACCCCTAAACTCAGAGCTTCGATATATATTGCGAATAACAGCGGGCTAATTGGACATCCCTGTCGTGTCCGTCTCTCAAGGTTGAAAGAATTTGATATGGGTCCATGTATTGTTATCCTTGCATAAGGATTGTGGTACAGTGCTTGAACAGTATTAATAAAGATCTTGTGAAAGCCAAACTTTTCAAGAACTTGGTATAGGAATTTCCAATTAACTTGATCGAAGGCTTTTTCTAGCGTACATGTTCAACTAACAGGGAGTCCCCATTGACTTGCATAGAGCTCCCTGGTTGGTAATAGACGAGTTGGGATGGCGGAGAAATGCTCTCAGCAGACCCATTCTCACAGCGTTATAAACCTTTTTCTTTCTCAATATCAAGCCACACTTATTGTTTTTACTTCGGCTGTGAGTGGTTGTGTGTGCTCAGGATGAGTTTCGCTTGGTCTCGCTGTATCGCCGACCCGGAAACCACACCAGTAAACCAGATCATTGAGCAGCGAGCATCGAAAACGTCCCGACCAATCAGAGCACACTGGGCTCACAGGGGGGGGGAGAGTGAATACACATGCTATACAGAGATGCTGTATGAGAAACCAATGTGAGTTTGGAAAATTGAACAATGTAAATCTATTCTAGTAGACCTCAACAATGGAACTATGATCAGTAGAAATGGTCATGGGACCTTTAATGTTATATGTCAGACTTGGCTCACTTTATGTCTAGACTAGCTTTAGGCTGTCCTGTCATTTAAAGTTTTATATGATCCAGAAACTGAAGATGTACCTGCTTGGTTTGTGGAATAAAAGTTGCTTTGTCAACTTTACAATGGACATCAAGTTGATTTTGTTGAACCAAATCAGATAGACGTGTTGGCCATGACAAACAGCTAGATGGCATTTCTGCAGTTACACTGGCCGTCTCTCTTCCTTTCTATGTGAATTATCTCCTCTTCCAGTCATCCATCTTTGTTTTGGTCTCCTCTTTCCCCGGCTGATCCTCCTCCACTTCATCCATGACCCTCCCTAAATCCTGTAAAACCTTTCATACAACATCAACCGTATTCCATGCTATCTAACATGAGCTAATTTGCAATGGTTGCTAACGATCCAAAAGCTATTTCTGCTAAACTCATTTTTATCAAAGATTTGAGAACAAACTCAAAGAAGTTGTACAGCCACAGCCCATTGAAAGCTAGAGGAGAAGCTTCTCTGTCATCCATGCCTGGTTTGTGATGGTTTGAAGCATGCCAACTTGGCGCAATGCTAACAAAATGGCTACTTGGTCACTATGTGTGGTTTAACTTGAACGCAGAGCTACAATAAAATGTGTAATTCATCTATACCTTTTATCATGTCACAAGCCACAAGTTAGGACATGCAGACTTCCCTTCAGTCCCAAATGTCTGGTCATCTCTCTTCATTTCTCCATGTGATCTGTTTCTGTTTCTGTCTCCTCCTCCTCCTCCTCCTCCTCCTCCTCCTCCTCCTCCTCCTCCTCCTCCTCCTCCTCCTCCTCCTCCTCCTCCTCCTCCTCCTCCTCCTCCTCTTCTTTCCCCCCGCTGATCTTCCTTGACCCTTCCTAAACCCTGTTAAACCTTTTCATACGACATCAACACGTCCCCAGCTCACAGGCAACGTTAAATCAACTCTCCTCTGACACTGATCCAACGTTTCCCACAGCCCTTGTTAAATCCCTGGTTGGCTTTACAGGGCCCTTCTGCCTGGCCTCTCATTACATCCTGCGCCCTATTGTTATCCACCTCAGTGGTTTAAAGACAAAGCAGTGACCCTAAATGTCCGGTTTCATAGCCAAATCACGGGTGGGTTAATGCTGTATGTGTAGAACGCTATAGAGTGAATGAATGAGTCCAAAAAGCATTAGCATTTGACCACTATAAGGTTTTCACGTCTGAAGGTTTTTTTGTTTGTTAGATGCCTGAAATAAAATCAACGGTTGATACAAGCTGATGAGATGTTTAGGTTTTGTTCCGCGACATAAAATATGCCTGTACTAGTGAATGTATGAAGCTTATGTGTCATAAAACAGGGGTAAACACTGTCTAAATCAGACGACTAAACGTCTTCACACCAAGCATTAGCCGCATTTAGCTTAGCGGTGGTTACGGGAAGTCATGTGACCGTGTTGTAGTTTTTTTTATAGCCGAATGTTATCTTTTTACTTCTTGAGATTGCATTAACGCTTTACAAACACCTAAAAGTTACGTTAATATGTGATTGATTGCGATATTATGATGCTAATAGGTTTTGCTAAGCCAATGAAATTGTATTTATATTTCCGATTATGAAACATTATGCATTTGTGTCAGGGGGCTTTACAGTGTGTACAGCATACGACCCCCTCTGTCTTAAGACTATAGCAGCGAACAAGGACAATCTCCCAGGGTAACATTTAAGAAAGAATTGAAGAAATCTCAGGGAGAGCAATAGAGGAGGGATCCCTCTACTAGGACGGACAGATGTGTAATAGATGTTGTGCGTAGAGATCCAAAAATATGTTAAGATAAGTTAAGGGCGACTGGGCGACTGTGGCTGCGAGGGAGTGCGGTCGTCTTTCAACCAGAAGGTTGTGGGTTCGATCCCAGCCCGTGCAGCCAACATGTCGATGTATCCTTGGGCAAGATACTTAACCCTGAGTTGCTCCCGATGGCATGGCCAACGGTGTGTGAATGTGTGTGAATGTTAGGTCCTAGAGCAAGTGGTACTGCTCTGTATCAATGGGTGTGAATGGGTGAATGACATGTAGTATGTAAAGCGCTTTGAGGGGTCGTAAAGACTGGATAAAGCGCTATATAAGTACAGTCCATTTACCATTTAAGTTATTGCTGAACAAAAGAAAAAAAGCACTTATTGATTTAATGTAGGCCTTGTATCTAATTCACCAGCACTAACTATGATCTAGCTTAAAGTGAATATATCTGTTCAGAGTTTGATTCTTCATGGTTTTTGCACTTATTGGAAGTCGCTTTGGATAAAGGCATCAGCTAAATGATATGTAAGTTTGCCCATTGCTTTTATGTTGAAGGAGTCCTGCAATGCTATTTCATCCCTGCAGCACTACATCGCCCCTGAAACAAGACTCCAAGTGAGGGATGTGTGTGTTTATGAATGTGTGTGTCCTGCATACTTATGAGCTAACCGTGTGGCCCGTGCTTTTGAAAGTAAACGTCACCCTTGACTCGCGATCAATGTTGTGTGACAGTCACGATTCCTCCTCTTCCATTTATAGGAGAACCGCGACGTCTCGGCTGTCTCCGCCGCCGGGCTCGTCCCAAAGTAGAGAGGCCTCAGATCTGACCTTACAGCAAAGAAAAACACAGAGGACATCTGTTCCTTTCGAGCCCGTGGCTCTGTTACGGACGTTTTATGTGGCAAGGTTCAGGTACAAAGGACTGCAGTGAAGAAGATGGGAGATACGGGAACAAAGGACGGGATATTATGTCTCACAGAGGCGTCTTAAAACGATTCCTGGTCTTTTATTGAGCGAATTATCTCAGTGTATAATCCTCTAGCCTTTATTCAAGCGGACACATTCAGAAAACGAGTACCACAGGTCAGACAGGCTTTCGCTGCCCTAAAATGGGGGAGTTGCATCGAACATGATTGTTTTAAAACGTTGTATCCACTTGTTTGATGCTGAAATGGCTTTTACTGACAATTGGCAAGGCAGGCTTTTTAGTTTAGGGTTTTTTGTCTCTTAAATACAACTTTTTGTGACATTAAAGAATCTCAATGTGTTAAAATGTGTTTAAAGTGTAAAAACACAACGATGCAAATACATTAATATAATGAAATGCCTAATAACTTCCAAAAGCAGTTCCAAAAAATGAAAGTCAGCAAGTTCCCAACCCGTGTGAAGAAAAATCTATGGAACAATCACACAGTTAATTGAAAATCGGTGTTAAAATATAAAATGGACCGAATCCAAATTCAATTTAAGGAATATTTTAAAGATAATGTGTATACCAAATGTAAATTAATCACAGATCTTAATATTGAATGTCAGTATTCAAGTCACCCAGTAATGTGTTTCTAGAATCAAAACAATTTGGTTACTCATTAAAACATTTTATGAGGGTTATAGAGAACCTTACGGTCTGTGTACTTGTGCTCTTTCTATGCATGTTCTGCTGTCGTATTATTAAAACAACACCCGTACCAGACTTTGTGAAATCCTTACCTTGAGACCAGAATTGTTTTAATATTTATATATATATTTTTTTTTTACGAAATTGATTATCAGAAAGTTTGTAGTATTTTCAACCGAAAGCTATGTAATGGGATAACTCAAAATGTGCTGTATATCCCGCTTCAACTCATGTTGTGTTCCTGTACCTTGTCTGTATATAATTTAATGTAATGTGTTGAATACAAAAAACATTGAAAAAGGATTTCTCAAAACTTGGCAGTTCTTATGAATTTATAACAGATATATAATGCATTTAATGAACAATGAATACAGCCGTTAATTACAACCTTTCTAAAGGGTGACTTGTTATACTTTATATCTGAGGCACATTTAATGCTTTCTGTAATACAATCATTTCCAACATATCGTTTTGGCTGGCAGATAAATCAGCTCAGCCTCACACCTGATTCCTGGAGGGAACAATAGGGCGGAAATGTGCCAGATTAACAGCAGGAGACACAGGTAGCGTAGCAGCCGAAAACCAGCTCCTGCACACCTGGTCCTCGCGACCTCTCACCTCGCCTCCAGACATCACAGCTAACGCCAGAGAAACAGGAAGTGGGGAAATTACGACTGACAGGGGCAGAGCGATTGAGAACGACTGCTGAGACGAAGCGAGCAGCAGAACCAGGTTTCATCTGGAGCGAGAAACAGCCGTGAAGAAGAAAAACAGCATCAAGGATGTCAACCATACCTCAAGATTCAAGATTCAAGGCTTTTATTGTCATTTGTAAAAAAACTGACATTTTCTGGCACAGAAAAAAACTAAAATAAAATACGTAGATAACTTGTAAAAAACAGTTACTCTCCTTACTACAAGTAGCCTCTATTAATTTTACATGATATATTTTTCTTTTAACATATATGATTTGTTAGAATAGAGTCATACACGTCTAGAAAACAGAATAATTATCTTAAAAATATGATAAAGAAAAGCTAAAGTAAGGATAATTACTTTTATAGCGGAGGTTGCGTGTGGAGGTTTGAGATGTGAGAAGTTCCTTCAGGTATGGTGGAGCGTTCCCGTGGATGCCCTGATGGGTCAGTAGTGCGACCTTGTATTCGATCCTGAATGAGACAGGAAGCCAGTGGAGGGAATGAAGGACGGGTGTGATGTGGTTGTATTTCCTCACCCTCATCAGGATCCTAGCGGCACTGTTCTGTACGTATTGGAGCTAGAAGTCCCGATGAGGAGAGCGCTGCAGCAGTCGAGCCTTGAGGAGACGAAGGCATGGACCAGTTGTTCAGCGTCTGACAGGGAGAGTGTGGGACGGAGTTTTGCATTGTTCCTGAGGTGGTAGAAGGAGGTTTTGCACAGGTGTTTGATGTGGTCAGATGGCGGTCAAATCTTACACGCAGGTTGGTAACTGATGCAGAGAGGGGTAATGTGGGCTATGGGGGATGACTGGACTGGACCTGGTTTGGGGTACCAACTAAAATAGCCTCTGTTTTGTATTTAGCTGCAGGAAGTTTAGTTGCATCCAAGCCTTTATCTCCTCAATGCAGGTGTTAAGGGATGTTGATGGGAACGGTGATGATGATGATGATGATGATGATGATGATGATGGTAAGACCATTTACAAGTAAAACACACAAAAACCACGTGATTTTACTTTGCAAAAATAGAGTAATACACCTCTAAAAAAACGGAATACATTTTTTTTTAAATGATAAAAAAAAGCTTGAATACAGAAGATTACTGTTGTTATTTTTAAAAAGTACCGTCAATTCAAGATTCAAGGCTTTATTGTCATGTGTACATTAGCTTCAGTGTAGATATGGCAATGACAATCTTAGGTCACAGGCTCCTCCAACACTGTAACATATATATATAGGACATAGAACAAATAAAACAGCTAAAATAGTGTAAGTAAATACAAACAAGATAGAATAGAAATAGTGCAAAAAAAGTCTATATACAAGTAAATGGAATATGATGTATTCGTTAACTAATACGCAAACAGAAAAGTTCAGGTGTTTAACCGTCTGCACACACACGTCATTTATTATGTAATGTTTGTCAAAGCTTATTTCTGGGAACCTCCGCATACCAGGAAGCATGATGTATCGGAAAACAAGCTGCGCGGAGCAAATGAGTGCAGCAACACTCGTAAACAAATATCAATGCATTTAAAACAGTGTGAGAAATGCCTCCTGAGCCCAAAGCAAACATGTGCCGCGGCTAAAACAAACAAACACACACACACACACACACACACACACTGATTTATCACCGGTTGAGTCAATGTGGAGATGGATGACAGGAAGTGGTGGAAAAGAGAGGAGAATGGTGGAGGAACGGTCCCTCTGGCTACGTTTCGACACACAGAAAATGCCCAAGGTAAACACTGGCAGCATGCCAAAGCAAAGACAAGCACACACACTCCCAATACACATGCTTGTGTGAAAAGGCCAGGACACACACACACACACACACACACACACACACACACACACACACACATATATGCTCCGCTCTGCCGCAGTGCTGAACCCAGCAGCCACTCTTCGTCGGGCCCATCTGTCACTCTCCTCCATGGCTCCTTATTACCTTGTCTGCTTTCCTTTATCCTAGTTATACCTCCTAACCAGGGTTGGGATGGTTACTTTGGACATTCAGTCTGTTAAAATCAGTACCATAATCTAAGTTTCATGAAAGAAAACTGCTCCTTTTACAATATATCAGGCCTTCTTTTGGTTTAGTATATGGAATAAGAGCACTTTCTACAGATCAGGCGTTCATCCACTTCAGTTTAAGAGAACCACATAAAATACAGGAAATATACATACTTAATATTCCAGATGTAGTGATTTGTTAGGCCTGTGCATTTGCTCCATAATATAGCTTTCTTTATTATAAGTGTCATCTAGGTTTTTTGTAATCTAATTACAACATCCCAGTAAAATACTTCCCAAGGCTGCTCTTAACCTTTCATTCATCCCATGCTAGTGGAACCTCGCAGCGGCGAAACCGTGCCGCGCCACACTGATTGCGCCACATAAGCGCATAGGTGCGCCGCATTTTCGACTCAGTTGAGGCCCCCTCCGCAAGGTGAGGCCCCGCCCCACGCAGTCTGCATGATCGGCCTCTATGAGGGACGGCCCTGGAGTCTCTTGACTCATGTCAAACATCAGGATACGAACTACTAAAAACCAAAAATCAGACACACAGACACGTTGATACACATCTACTGGGAATAAACTGTGCTTGAGGAACTTATAATAATAATTACTTAAATGTAAAAAGCGCCTTTCATATACCCAAGGACGCTTGCATTGTGCCCTATAGCCAGTGGTGTAAAGGCACTAAGTAAATTCTACTTAGTCCTTTACTGTACTTAAGTCAATTATTTAGGTACTTGTACATTTAGGGTTAGAAGATTAGTCTTAAGGTTACTTGAGTATTTCAATTGTATGCTACTTCATATTAAATATTGTTTTTCTCTCATTACAGACCATTGAAGGCCAAACACTTCAAAAGCCTTGCAGAGCTCTTACATCTCTCAACATTTTGATATTCCTTAAAGGTCCCATGTCATGCTTTTCTGGTTATCACCCGTCCCCTTGTTGTTATGAAGGTTGTTCTGCATGTGAACGGTCTGCAGAGTCACAAACCCTCAAAGTACACCCTGTAGCGAGTCAAACTCTAACACAGAGAAGACCTGTCTATGCTGCCCCAGAACGCCTCGTTGGACATTTCTCTTTCTCCATTGTTTGCTTCCTGGGTTCTGTGACGTGTGAACACCCAGATCAACAACAAATGACCGGATTGGCCCAAATGGACCAATCCGCGGAGCCCCTCACACACCAGGACCCCTTGGCTAACTAACAGGGAGTCCCATTGACTTGCATAGAGCTCCTTGGTTGGTAACAGACGAGTTGGGATGGTGGAGAAATGCTCTCAGCAGACCCATTCTCACAGCGTTACAAACCTTTTTCTTTCTCAATATCAAGCCACACTTATTGTTTTCACTTCGGCTGTGAGTGTGTGTGTGCTCAGGATGAGTTTCGCTGTCCCGCTGTATCGCCGACCGGATACCTGTCCGCTCCTCGCAGCAGCAACGAGCCTCGCAACGTCCCGACCAATCAGAGCACACTGGGCTCACAGGGAGGGGGGGCAGGAGCTCCAACAAGCCGTGTAGGACAGAGTGAATACACAGACTATATATAGATGCTGTGAGAGAAACCAATGTGAGTTTGGAACATTGAACGATGTAAATCTATTCTAGTAGACCTCAACAATGGAATTATGATCAGTAGAAATGGCCATGACATGGAGCCTTTAAATTAAAGTAGCCCCAATACTTGATCATCATGTTGAACAAAATAGATGGAGATTGCATCTCAGATACCAATTTGTGTACATTTAAATCAGCTGTAAAGCAGGCTGTATGTCATTGTAATTGTTTGAAGCGTATACTAATCAGGGTTTCTAGCTGAGAAACAGTGTGATTATGTTTGAGAACTTCTCCCCTAACCTGCCTGAAGTGTAACCCCTATAGAGCCGAGCAGTAAAGTCTTCTTCCCTCCCCTTTTTACTCCTGTGAGGACATTTTTCCCTTTAAAAAGCAAATACAAGAATGAACCCACAGACACACACTTAATTTACCCCCCTGTCAGATACAGTATCCCAGATAAGCCATAAGGTGCATGAGAGTTGGGGGGGGGGGGGGGGGTGTCCATTTAGATAAAGTCTTCCATTGATGACATGAGGAAGTCCCGCTGACAGCCCGCTGACAGGAGGGTCAATAAAGGAAGTTGGGGGAGGAAGAAGGGAGGAGGAAATGGGAGGACATTGTCAATCATTAGGACTAATGATCGGGGCAAACACCCGCACACACAGACACATTAACATGCCACACCACGACATCAACACACACAGACACACACACACACACAGAGGTGGAGCTGTGTTGTCTCACTCGATGGACAAATTATTGATTTCCAGCAGGAGGGGAAGATGTGGTTAAACACGAGGTCACATGCAAGCATGGCGGTGTTGGAACGCACCCCCAACAATACTGTTTGTTTCCCTTCAACTGTCAAGTGTTGTTAATTGATACAAAACCTATATTGTATATTGTACTTTAACTTAATCTTATTCTTGTTATTTTAATTTAGAATCCCTTTATTGCTTTATTGTCATCGAACTAGGTACACTTATTAGTTAAAATAGCAATCCAAAAATGCATTTACACTTATCTTAATGTATTACATTTCAATTTTGTGGGGCAAGTGCAAACACAAATTGCCACAACCAAAGGACCTGCATTATTAAGTGTGTTCCCTTCACTTGTTTGTTGTGCATTGCGCATATTTGCCATAAAATAACATGGTGGAAAATGTCAGAAATGTCCATTGAAGAGATACAAAATATCAGACACGTGTGAAGAAATTAAGACACTGTAATGTTACTCAAATACCGAATGAAATGTAATATTGTATTTTTCTAACATTTCTGACACTATAGCTGTATCTGACTTGCACTCTCTTTTTGACTTTGTCTCTTCTAAACCCAACTGGAAAACATTTGAGAACGTTTATCCACAAAAGCAAACTCTTGAAGACAGAGTTTCTCTCCCACACACTCCCCTTGTTTACTTCCAGAAAATAGTGACATCACTATGTAACACTTCTATTGGATCCAATACATTGTTGGTGATAGGCTATTGGGTTGACCAATCACAACAGAGCCAGCCAGCTAACCAATCAGAGCAGACTGGGCTCTGGTTTCAGACAGAGGGTGAAAAGAGGTGCTGCAGCACAGGCAGTATGAGAAGAATAAAGAGCTTTTTGAACATTAAAGCATGGAGACATGTAGAGACACTACATACTGATATACACCTGAACATCAGCAGGAGAGGACTCTTTAAAGTAGAGACACTACATACTGATATACACCTGAACATCAGCAGGAGAGGACTCTTTAAAGTAGAGACACTACACACTGATATACACCTGAACATCAGCAGGAGAGGACTCTTTAAAGTAGAGACACTACATACTGATATACACCTGAACATCAGCAGGAGAGGACTCTTTAAAGTAGAGACACTACATACTGATATACACCTGAACATCAGCAGGAGAGGACTCTTTAAAGTAGAGACACTACATACTGATATACACCTGAACATCAGCAGGAGAGGACTCTTTAAAGTAGAGACACTACACACTGATATACACCTGAACATCAGCAGGAGAGGACTCTTTAAAGTAGAGACACTACATACTGATATACACCTGAACATCAGCAGGAGAGGACTCTTTAAAGTAGAGACACTACATACTGATATACACCTGAACATCAGCAGGAGAGGACTCTTTAAAGTAGAGACACTACATACTGATATACACCTGAACATCAGCAGGAGAGGACTCTTTAAAGTAGAGACACTACATACTGATATACACCTGAACCTCAGCAGGAGAGGACTCTTTAAAGTAGAGACACTACATACTGATATACACCTGAACATCAGCAGGAGAGGACTCTTTAAAGTAGAGACACTACATACTGATATACACCTGAACATCAGCAGGAGAGGACTCTTTAAAGTAGAGACACTACACACTGATATACACCTGAACATCAGCAGGAGAAGACTCTTTAAAGTAGAGACACTTCATACTGATATACACCTGAACATCAGCAGGAGAGGACTCTTTAAAATAGAGACACTACACACTGATATACACCTGAACATCAGCAGGAGAGGACTCTTTAAAGTAGAGACACTACATACTGATATACACCTGAACATCAGCAGGAGATGACTCTTTAAAGTAGAGACACTACATACTGATATACACCTGAACATCAGCAGGAGAGGACTCTTTAAAGTAGAGACACTACATACTGATATACACCTGAACATCAGCAGGAGAGGACTCTTTAAAGTAGAGACACTACATACTGATATACACCTGAACATCAGCAGGAGAGGACTCTTTAAAGTAGAGACACTACATACTGATATACACATGAACATCAGCAGGAGAGGACTCTTTAAAGTAGAGAGACACTACATACTGATATACACCTGAACATCAGCAGGAGAGGACTCTTTAAAGTAGAGACACTACATACTGATATACACCTGAACATCAGCAGGAGAGGACTCTTTAAAGTAGAGACACTACACACTGATATACACCTGAACATCAGCAGGAGAGGACTCTTTAAAGTAGAGACACTTCATACTGATATACACCTGAACATCAGCAGGAGAGGACTCTTTAAAATAGAGACACTACACACTGATATACACCTGAACATCAGCAGGAGAGGACTCTTTAAAGTAGAGACACTACATACTGATATACACCTGAACATCAGCAGGAGATGACTCTTTAAAGTAGAGACACTACATACTGATATACACCTGAACATCAGCAGGAGAGGACTCTTTAAAGTAGAGACACTACATACTGATATACACCTGAACATCAGCAGGAGAGGACTCTTTAAAGTAGAGACACTACATACTGATATACACCTGAACATCAGCAGGAGAGGACTCTTTAAAGTAGAGACACTACATACTGATATACACCTGAACATCAGCAGGAGAGGACTCTTTAAAGTAGAGACACTACATACCAATTGCCAAACCAATTCTGAAGAACTCTTTCTGTAGCTCGAGGTAGTTCAGAGTGTAATAATCAACGTTCTTTATCAGCGAGACTAAACAAATATGGACCCTGAATCTAACTAGAGCTGTCGTCCATAGGAAATAATGTGCGCCAGGGAACCGACGTCCCTGAACAGTAAACTACCTCAGGGCAGCTTGTGCTCGGTCATAGACTGGCAACAACAATGCGCCCAAGCTCCTCCCCCTTAAGAGAGATAGCAGCAATACCCAAGCTCCTCCCCCTTAAGAGAGATAGCAGCAATACCCAAGCTCATCCCCCTTAAGAGAGATAGCAGCAATACCCAAGCTTCTCCCCCTTAAGAGAGATAGCAGCAATACCCAAGCTTCTCCCCCTTAAGAGAGATAGCAGCAATACCCAAGCTCATCCCCCCTTAAGAGAGATAGCAGCAATACCCAAGCTCATCCCCCTTAAGAGAGATAGCAGCAATACCCAAGCTTCTCCCCCTTAAGAGAGATAGCAGCAATACCCAAGCTTCTCCCCCTTAAGAGAGATAGCAGCAATACCCAAGCTCCTCCCCCTTAAGAGAGATAGCAGCAATACCCAAGCTCCTCCCCCTTAAGAGAGATACACTGTTAGCCCGGAGTTCATATCTAATTAAATAATGAATTACAAATTACTGACATTATTTAAGTTTCATTGCATTACTATCAAATGTAAGCTTATTCTACTTGCTGACTACCAAATGTAAGCATATAATACTTACATGTGTTAGTTAAGCAATGTGTCAATAATTTTAAGTTAAGTAACTTCACATTATTAAGTTTTAGTCATGTTCGCAATGCATTATGGGAAAGAGAAGGATATTTTAATGTGCAGCAGCCACGTTTCCAGCTCGCAATTTCTCAGTCGGACGCAACCCCACTTTGAACGACGGGCACCCTTCCACCGCGCTGTCTACGCTTCCAAAGGAAGGACGCTGCACGGCGGCCTTATCTACTGAATCTGGTGAGTGATTTAGCTAACAGGGCTTGGTTGAATTCTCCTACTTTTGGGTGTAACACAGCCACAGGAAGTATCAACTGGCGGGAACACGGTGTGGGCTTCTCTCGCATTGTTTAAGTACTTGTTAGAGGAAAATAAAATGTTAACAGACATTGACAGTTACAGATAAATTCGAATAATGCTGCCGTTTATTTTCTGAATTAAAGTTCCATTCGTTCCGTGGAACGGACTTTTTATTTTGGCGGAAGCATTACGATCATTTTTAAGTCAATTAAATAATTTAAAAATCGATATTATGAATTTTTTTTTTTTTTTTTTAGTATGTAGCCGTGTAATAAGCGGTATAATGTGCTGCTAGGTGGTCATTAGGGTGGGGGGGATCCCCGCAGTGTGATCATGGAGCCCGCGGAGGGATCTAGATCTTGCGATAATGCGACCGCATTAAGTGTTCAGTTGATTTACCTCACTTAACTGCAGCACTTCTACGCTACTGCAGTCAGGCAATGTGTGTTTCCCTCGCTTTTGTTAACTTTTACTGAGCGATAGTAGGCTACGAGGTGCAGATAGTTTTAAACAGATAGTGCTGTACTTTTTTCACTTGTTCGTGTTCACTGAAAGACGTAGATTTTTTTTTCACCCAGTTGCTGTTTTTGTCACCTTTCTTTTAGTCGTGTGAGTCGGACACCACCGCACATTAACGCCGGACGCTCGAACCCTGCCACCACAGGCTGTCTCAGGCTTCCATCATAGGGAGAGGAGGGTGGCGCTTGGACGGCTGCTTTGTGCTACTACATCAGGTGAGACGCCATTTAGCTAACATTAGCAACCACATTACGTTATCAGATGTTGTTGATTAACGTCCCTTAAAGGTGGGGTATGTAATTTATTTCAGAAACACTTATTGTTATATTCCATGGAATGCTCTTAACATCCCGATAGCAATGCATATATGAAATGCTTTGACAATAAATACATACAAAATGTTCATCTGTGGAAGCCGTAGCGCTGTAAAAAGCACGACCAATCATTTTAAACCGGCCCGGCTAAAATAGCTGGATGGCTATTTCACCTGGTTCCTTCTAACGGGGACATAGCCCGGTCTCAGGTGTCCCCCCACGGCCTGTGTCCAGCCGTTCCCCCCCCCCACCACACCCCCACCACTCATCCATATATTAACCGATTTTGACAATTCTTGTTGCATTTTTGTCCTCTCTTCTCACTGATAGAATGGCAAACACGACCCACCATCGGAGGGCCTCCACCGGCCTGGTGCCGGTGTCCTGGCGGTCGGTTCCTCCGAACTGCGGGTTCGACTCTGATGGCCGCGAGGGTGTCTCTTCCCGGGCCGGCCGATATGAAGCGTGACCAAGACGCATCGTCTGACTCGGGGGTCCCACCACGGGTCCCGCAGCGGGGTGGAGGTTCCAGGCTGAAACCTCCCCAGGTTTGTTTGTCCTTTTGTGTTCTAAATGTAATGTTCATAAAATGTAGTTATATCCTCATACCTACTTAAATATCTGATTGTATTAAGATATTACTGTGAGAAGTGCACAGAGGCATCTTGAAAAATCAGATGGTGAAGCAAGCAAAAGCTGTGTAAATAAAAAAAATGCACTTATTTGTTTCACCAAGGATGATTTCATTTGACAGTTTTACATGGTTTGTTCTCTTTTGTGTTTCAGGCTTATTGCGAGTTCAACAGAGTGGTGGGGAAAGATCTCAAGGACAACTTCTTCGATGCACTTGACCGTTTCTCTCCGAGCCTGATGGACCTCTTTAGGAAGAAGAAGGGTGTCACTGGCCAATTTCTGTCTGAGCTAAGTCAGACAAAGGTGGGTTTACTTAACATCTGTCTACCCAATCTCTTTCCTCTCTCCTTGTTCCTCTTCTGTCCCTTTGACTTCCTTCTCATCTCTTCTTTTCTCTCATTTGCTGCTCTTGTCCTGTCAATTTAATTGCATCTCTTCATGTGTCATTGTTTCCTCTTTTCCCTTGTTCATTTTGCTTTGCTCTCTTGTTTTGTTTCCTATTCTATTCTTTGGTCAAGAAGAAATTATGTTCTCTCCCTTTTCTATTCTCCCATCATGTCCTCTCCTTTTGTCCTCTCCTTTACTTTCAAGTATATTTGCAATAAAGTAATTGTGTAGAGTTTGTAGAATGTATTTGATGAATATATAACCATTCTTTGTTATCTCCACTATATTCCAGACCACTGAGCCAACAGATGCCTTTGTGTTCGGGGACTGCCAATCATCTTGGGGGATGAGCCTTCTGCCTTCTTCAAGACCTGCACCGTAAGTGACTTTAACCCTTGTGTTATGTTCACATTTTGCACCCTTTGGTAAGTTTTGGGTGAAATTGACCCGGGACATATTTCAGAGTTTAAAAAAATACAGAACTAAATGTAACTTACACTATTCCTTATATATATTGTCTTTAACTAATTCACCAACAATATAAATGAAATATGATATGTTTTTTAAATATGTATGATGCTTTTCATTATAAACAGTGGAAGCTACTTTTTGGTGGACGATGTAGAATGATCTGTCACTCTTTATTTCTCTGTTAGGATGCGGCTGATAAGGAGGTGTACAGTCAAACTCCACTGGGAATCCTCTGTGTCGGAGAAAATCCTCAGCTGGGTGAAATTGCCATCTAGTGTGGCAATCGTCTTGGAGGGGAATGTGGTGATGGATGGACCGGCTAACCTGCCTCAAGCCTTCTGTGTCCTGTTCAGACTCATTTATGCCCTGCAACTGGAGTGCATGAAAAACACTTTCCACTTTGTTCAGCAGGTGATGTTAAAACTTGGTAAAGTTGAGCTGGCACCCAAAATTCAGACTTTGACAAATCAGCTTACATTGTGAAACGGGGTTCTGAAAAGTTGGCTACTGTTACATATGGCAAGTATTTAGGCTTCCATATTGCATTTTGTTGTTGTTGCATGTTTGCACTGTTTGACCTATTAAGCTTGTTGGCATTTCCATTTGTGTTTTATTCTATAAACTACTGACAACATCGCTCCCAAAAGCCATTTAGAGCATTTATTTGCAGAAAATTACAACTGGTCAGAATAACAGAGAAAATGCTGTGTTTTTTGGTGGAATAACCCAGATGTTTCAATAACAGCTTTCAATGCGTCTTGGTTGCTCGCCACCAGTCTGTCACATTGTTGCTGGGTGACTTTATGTCTCTCCTGGCACACAAACTCAAGCAGCAATGTGAAAGGTGTTGCAGAGCCAAGACGCATGAAAGCTGTGATTGAAAATCTGGGTTGTTCCACCAATGACTGATTCCTGAGCCCTTCCTATGTTAAAACATTAGTATTGTGTTGTTGAAAAATGAATTTTAAATTGTTTTCTTTGCACTATTCGAGGTCTGAAAACACTCCATCTTTTTTGGTTACTTTGAACATTTGGTATTTTTTGTAAATAAACGCTCTAAATGAGAATATTTGGAGTTTGGGATAAATGTCGTCAGTCATTAATTTATAGAATAAAACACAAATGTTAATCCAGTTTTTACCAATAGTAAAACGAGAGAAACTGATAATTTTACAGAGGTCTCTTAATTTTTTCAGAGCTCTACATAAATATATAGATCTATATATCTATTTGTATAGATATATAACTATATATCTTTATATATATAGAGAGATTGCTATTGTTTCATGTGAAAAATGTTCTCAGGAAAATGTATGGTACAATATGTTTGCCACAGTTTGTATAGGAAGCTCAATTTCATTGTATCCAAATGAAACACTCAAGTTTTAATAAAAGGTCAAACTTTATTTTTGTGTCTTTTTTGTAGTTGACGGAATCAAAAATATAAATACGAAATGTAACCACTTTCAACTAAAAATTCTAAGTTAAATAATTGGAAAAAAACAATTGATATTACACAATATTTTAAGTAAAATCAACTTCACATGAAGTGCATTGTACTTCAAATAACAATTCCAGTCCTTGAATAATTTAAGTTAAATTCACTCAAGTTTTCCTAATGCGTTACTTAAAAAAATAGAAAGTGGTTGACTTAAAAATGTAAGTAAAATCAACTTGAAGTGGATTGTACTTCAAATAACAATTAAAGTCCTTGATTAATTTAAGTTTAATTTACTCAAGTTTTCATAATGCTTTACTTAAATTTTTAAAGGCAACCACTTTACGCTATTTTTTTAAGTAGATTCAACTTATCCGGGCTTACAGTGTAGCAGCAATACCCAAGGCCGTAGACCTATGCCGTGGGAAAAGAGAGTGGGTCGAAGGTTGAATACCTAAGCAAATTAATCCCTAACAAATACAAATATGAACCTGGAAATGAGCAGAATAGGTCCTCTTTAAATTAGGTTGATGTGTAAAATCTGTGTACTGTCCCTTTAAGTCCTAGATCTGTTGTAGATCTGCTGTATCCTTTTTGGATGTTTTGGAAATGAAGGTAAAGAGAAGTGCTGCTGACGGGAAGAGAAATAGGACGGAGATGGAGAGCATTATTTCCAACAGGATATTGGGGAAGACGTGTGAGGGGAAAAAAGAACCAAAGGGAGAAAGGTGGGGGGGGCTGACAAGGACAGATAAGGAGTGAGGGAAGGAGGTATAGAGAGGGAAAGAAAGAGGTGGAGAATTGTTAGTGACAGCGAGGTGAAAAAGGACAGAGGTGGAGAAGGAGGAAGATGGTGAAGTGCTGTAGGAGAGGAAGCTGCGGATAGAGTGACACGGAGAGAAAAGTCAGAAGCAAAGGTATGACATTCACTTTGACAGGTGAGGTGAGGAAGTGTGTGTGTGTGAGGGAGTGTATATAGGTGCAAAGTTGCGTATAGGTCTGAGTATGTGTGTGTGTGTGGGTGTGTGTGTGTGTGTGTGTGTGTGTGTGTGTGTGAGGGAGTGTATATAGGTGCAAAGTTGCGTATAGGTCTGAGTATGTGTGTGTGTGTATAGTAAATTGGTGCTGACAAGGCTAGCAGGTTGTGACATTAATTAGCTCGCCTCAGTGATGGCTGAAACGTAATCTCCCAGAGAAAGGAGACACCAGGGGGGGGACATCAAAAACACACACACACACACCTACACACTGTCTTTCTGACCTCACCTCGCTTCCTGTGACTGGGGATGAAGGGTAGACATGGCTAGGGTTACTGTCCTAATGTGGACAAGATGTGTGTGATTGTGAATCTGCATCTGTGTGTGAGAAAGAAGTCTGTCTTCTGCAACTTTAAAACTTTTCTTTCCTTCGTTTCACCACCAGAATTAAAAACAGCACTGTCAAAGAATGTGGAACACTTCATCAGCATTTTATGGATCTGTTTTCCACTTTTAATTTGATTGATGATTAATAAAGATTGTTATCGTCCCTATGAGGGAGTGACGGAAACATTAATCATAACCACAAGAATGAATACACAAAATTAGAGGGCTTCAAATCAAAGAATACAAATATTGGAGCCCCGCTGAGTTGGCAATAAGGCAGTGTTTAAACTTCAAATGCTAATGGTTTTTTTCTCCGTCCCATATATTGGTCATTGTCTATGCACTTTAGGTAAAACAACACATTTTGACATCTCTTAAATTACCACTTTCAAATCCTATCTATCTGTAAAGATGTCATCTCAAGTTGCCGGTCTCTCATTATGTTGGTTGTTTTGTATATAACTCGATAATTACAAATCACTGTTCTGGGAAAGAGATCCTTCTTCTGTTGCTCTGTTGCTTTTAACTCTTTTTTATGCAATTTGGAAGACATATTTCAAACTAACAAAATAATGCAGAAAACGTATAGCAGGTTTAACAACCACCAAGATGACCAGAACATGCATCCACCGTGCAACCGGCAACATATTGATACTAGAAAGTGGGATAATCTGAGAGACGATATATATATCGTCCCTATCTCTGTTTCTTATCCTATATCTAGAACTGCTCGGGTCTTGATAGATTGAGTGGGGAAGTTCATGAGATCTTTCTAGAGGGTTATCGAGAATAACTTTTATCCAATGACCTTTCCCCTCTCTGTCTGTGTCTGTGTATTCTCTTGTTCCGATTAACCCAGCCAAATCTGTGTTCTTGTTTTGTATCTATATCTACGCCGGGATCCGGAGTCGAGGCTGATCCTCTTGCTGTAGTCCTGTGTCTTGGATCCTCTATCCTGAGTTCTGGATTAAGTCGTGGACTTCGGGTCGTGGCTGAACCTGTCTCTGCGGTCCTGCCTTGGGTCTCGTCATGCTGCTTCCCTGATGGCTTCCACAGGATTGTAGCTGACATCCTCGTGGATTCATCTTCTTATTACAGAATCATGCATTTCCTAACATTCGGTCTATATGCTGTAAAATGTATTATCTCTTGGATTTCCACACGGCATCTATTGCACGTCTGTCCGTCCTGGGAGAGGGATCCCTCCTCTGTTGCTCTCCCTGAGGTTTCTCCCATGTTCCCTTAAACTGTGGGTTTTCTCTGGAAGGTTTTCCTTGTACGATGTGAGGGTCTAAGGACAGAGGGTCTAAGGACAGAGGGTCTAAGGATAGAGGGTCTAAGGACAGAGGGTCTAAGGATAGAGGGTCTAAGGACAGAGGGTCTAAGGATAGAGGGTGTTGTTTTTCTCATACTGATATTCTGAACAATCTGTGCTGTTGTATTTGCTGTAAAGAGTCTCTACTGTAGGCTATTTTTATTATATGTTCAGCACTTTGGCTCCACCAAAAATCGTTTATAAATTTGCTATATAAATAAAACTTGATTTGATATGATATATGTTTCCTATAGTATAGGCACAGAGAAACTATGGTATGGTTGAGCTTTCGTAATATTATGTATATGGCAAATAACTCGCTAGGTTTGAGATGAGGTAGCTGCTGTAAAAGTCTTGTTTAAGTTTAGACTGAGAAGGTTTTTCGCAGGGTGCAGAATTGTCTAGAAGAACATAATTAGTTACGTGAGTATGGGCAAACAAACAAACAGCCGAACCACTTCTTTTGCTTCATTTTGGTAAAACGTAGGCGGCATTTATGCACATAGATATGAAGTAAAAGGCAGTCTCCTCTCATGAAGCTGTAGTCACTTTCTTCTTGTCATAATTTAAACTGTTTTAATACTTCATCGGTGGCTTGAAAAGCAAATGAGGTGAATCTTTAGTAGGCTGTTTTGATAATGTGATCAGCTGTGCTTGAACCCAAGTCTTTGATTTGTTCTACGGGTGTGTTTCTGTGTCAACGGCCTGGTTATGCTGATGGTTTTGCAGCATATTTTGGGTGGTCCTAATCAAGCACTGGAAAAAATGCTGCTCCATAAACAAGTTAAACATGAATGAAAACAAGGTGTTTTCACTTGGAATAAATACAAAAACCTGCCAATAGAACAAGTGAACATTTGCTTGGTAAGATTCCTTGAAGAACGGATAATTAGATCAATCAGATCTTGTAGCTGGGAGAACTAATGTGAGCTATATTTGACCAGAATCAGGACATGTTGTGTTACAAAACAAGCCGCAAATGCTCAAAAGTGTTTTTGTTCTCTTGGTGATTTTCCAATAAATGTGAAAAAAAGGTGTTTCATCTGAGATACAACTCAATATAAGATTATTGGACTTAAAGGTAGGGTAGGTAAGAATGGAGAAACCAGCTCGAGTGCGCTAGAATTTGAAAGTACGCAGCCGAAAACAATCTGCCCCTTCCTTCAGACTTCCTCACAGAGCCCCTCCTCCAACACACACGAACGCGCACATGACCAATGAGGGCACGAGATCAGTTTGTGCCCAGATGGAAGGCTGACAGGCAGGTAGGCCATCCAGTTACTTTAGCCGGCTCAGATGATTGGTCGTGCTTTTTACAGCGCCACGGCTTCCACAGATGAACTATTTGTATATATTTATTGTCAAAGCATTTAATTTATTCATTGCTATCGGGATGTTAAGAGCATTCCATGGAATATAACAAAAAGTGTTTCTGAAGTGAATTACCTACCATACCTTTAAATGTCAGCTGAAAGAGCAGTGAAATGAAAGACCTCTGAATTTTCTGTAAAGATATTAACAGTACTTAATGTCAGCTTAGTAAACAAAAAAACATTAGCTAACAGACTAATTTCCACCAGTCATGGACCACACCCACCTTTTCTTGTGAAAAACTGGGTGACATACTGTCGACCTTTAGTCCCTCTCTCTTGTCTTTCTCTCCTTTCTCTTCTTTTCTTAGAGCCTGACTTTGTTGGTCGTTGAAACATGGTACAACACACTTACGTAGGCTAAGTACTAGCATCCCTCCTCACATGCTTTCACTCTCTGCAAGTGCTGGTGACGCACCGCGTTTGGAGGCAGGACCAAACCATTACATGTAAATAGAAGGGGGTGTACAGAGGCTTTGGGTAATTAACTTTTGGAAGAAAATAAGTTAAATGAATCGTAAGTTTAGTGAGTAATTTATCAATATAACGTTCTATTAATATTAATTATTGAGGATTGATGAAAGGTTACTTACATTTTTTTTCTTAATGTTCTAAACATTTTGGGGCCCCTGTCAGTCACGGGCCCTTAGAATCGTCCTAACTTTTCTTACGGCGCCCCTGGGTGTAAAGATATATTCTGACAGATATACTTGGCAAGATTTTTTGTTTTTGTAGTGCGGTGAGTCAATTGCTGTTGTTCTTTCCATTTAAGGTTTAAGAGCACATTCCCTGTTGGTTCGTTTGAGCGCGTTTGAGTGTGACTAACTCTTTATTTTAAGGTTACGGTTGCATTTCTTCCCTGAGCTGTTGTCTCTTCCCAGTGGATCCTCTCAGGTGAGCTGCATTGCTCAACGAGGTGCACCTGTCTGTAATGAACAAAGTGCTAAGAGCTCCTGTGCAGCAGCAGAAGGGATAAGACAAGTCCAGAAGCACCACACACTCCATTTACCTTTCTGTACTGAATGAAGAATACCACTTGATCAAAAGCAACAGCCCATACACGCTATCAGGGGAGGTGCTGTGCCACGTGCAGTTACTCTGGCACATGGCAAATCATTGAGATGCCACCAAGGTTCCCCACATTTAAAAAGGGGGGTTTGACAAATAACTTGAGAATAAAACAGTCTTTCAGCTTTTTAAGGGTGCGCTCGACCACTCCTAAATGTTCTCTCTGAAAGACGAGAACAATTTGAACTTACACGAACAAAAAAAGGATATTTTTTCAGATATCGCTTCATGCAGGTGGCCAAAAGTATAACAATGAATACTTTTAGATAATTGTTTATTTTCTTTGGGCAGAGGGGTCACATGCCTGGTATTGGATCAACATTTGTTTTGCAGTGTTGATATTAATAGCAATACATGTGTCTGTATGATTAAACATGATAACATTTAAAGTCAAAAGGAAGTGTCCTTCGACAGTGAAACATACAATACACTTAAGACACAGTACAATAAATATAAATAGTGCAAAAATAATGGTTAAAGTAAAATGCGGACATTTTTATTGTGTCAAAATTCCGCAAAGTGATGCATTCAAGGTATGGACTCCATGCAGGAAGTGAGCAAGGCCAAACTAAATACACTCACACACACACTCTGGCCCTTTCTCATTTCTCTAACTCCCCTCCTCGACTCCTATCCTCGATACTTAGTCCCGCCCACAGGAGATGCGAGCGGAGGACTGAGGAGGGGAGCCGAGGAGAGAGGAGGGGAACCGAGGAGAGAGGAGGGGAAGCAGCAGGCGGTTAGAGAAATGAGAACTCCTCTCCTCTGAGCGGTCATTTTAAAGAGACGTCCATTAATGATGACAGGAGGCACAGCAGCCCTCTGTCTGATGGACAGATGTGTTCATGACCACTTCTATATTTACTTTTAATTCATTCACAGTGCGGTATAATGAGACAATAACAGGCTACAGATGCGGACACACACACACACACACACACACACACACACACACACACACACACACACACACACACACACACACACACACACATATATATGTATATATTTATATAAATATATACAATTTCAGAATCAAACAGAGCACTCTCATAATAACGTAACACTATCAGAGACTGGATATATCCCCCCCCCCCTCTCTGGTCGCTGCAATGAGGAAAATAAATTACGGGCCAAAAGTTTGATTTACAAGTAGGCATATTAAAAGTAAGCAGAGGACACCAAACCAACTGAGACATGTCTGTCCGCTGCATCTACTGTACACACACACTGTACCACACACACACACACACACACACACACACACACACACACACACACACACACACACACACACACACACACACACACACACACACACACACACACACATAAATCAGGCTACAGCCGTTGTGTATTTTATTGTGAAGCACTAAATGGTTTTAGAAAAATATGGACTCTTTGTTTGTAGATATCTACTAAACTAAAGCAAATAAAGAAAGTAGGCCTGTTATACTGAGTGATATATATTATACACACTGCTCTGCTTTCTGTACCTCACAGCTGTTCTCACTGTAAACATCGCGTCGCGATGAAAGCAGTTTCTAAATTAATATCCAGGGGATGCATGCAGAGCTGTCATTGGCTGAGATAAGTCCGGCCGTGCGTCACGACTATTTGAAACATCTCTGTTGCCGGAAATGCATCCACGAAGGAGCCGTGGAGGACCGTGGAGGACCCATCAGTGTCTCCTCGGTTAGAGCTCCTCCAGAGAGCCTCCTCGACGCTCGATCCTCGGTCCTCGAAGTGCATTTAGAGAAATGAGATGTCCTTCAACATGGCGCGCTGAAATTCATTTCCGGGTCACTACCGGAGGACCGAGGAGTCGAGGAAGGGGATTTGATGAAATGAGAAAGGGCCACACACACACACACACACACACACATTCTTTGTCCTCAAGCGACTTACAGTCAACAGTGGTGGATGACATTGAATGTGTGAAACCCTTGGTCTGCAGGGATCACATGTCCCACTCTCACATAAACACGCGTGACAACACACACGCCTGTGACAGCGTGTGTACGGTGAAGAAGGTCAGAGGGTAACGAAGAGACAGAGAGCAACATGGAGACCGAAGGAGAGAGAGAGGGACACACAGGGACCAGAGATGGCAAACGTTCACACATCCTTCACTCAAGTATAAGTACAGATACTCGTGTTTAAAAATACTCTGGTAAAAGTAGAAGTACTGACTAAACTTCTTTACTCAAGTCAAAGTAAAGAGGCTTTGAAATGTACTTCAGTAAAAAGTACCCATAACTAGCAGCTGCTTTAAAGAGTACCTGACCTCCCAAAGTTTATATTAATAGAACAATCATGTCATTGTTAGCTAATGAATGTTTCCATGCTGAACAACGGCAACATGACAACGTTTCCATTGGTCCCTCTTCTTTAGAGAAGACCAGGAAATGATGGATACACGGATCGTGTTCAAATCAATAGGCACGCAATGACTCTAAAGAATAATGACCACGCCCCAAACACACATTCAGACTAAAGGAACCAGCTGTTTGGAAAATGAGAGAAGTAGAAAGTACAAGTATTTGGGTTCAACATGTGAGAAGTAGAAAGTACAGGTATTTGGGTTCAACATGTAAGAAGTAGAAAGTACAGGTGTTTGTGTTCAACATGTAAGAAGTAGAAAGTACAGGTATTTGTATTCAACATGTGAGAAGTAGAAAGTACAGGTATTTGTGTTCAAAATGTAGAAGTAGAAAGTTCAGGTATTTGAGTTCAACATGTAAGAAGTAGAAAGTACAGGTATTTGGGTTCAACATGTAAGAAGTAGAAAGTACAGGTATTTGTGTTCAACATGTAAGAAGTAGAAAGTACAGGTATTTGTGTTCAACATGTGAGAAGTAGAAAGTACAGGTATTTGTGTTCAAAATGTAGAAGTAGAAAGTACAGGTATTTGGGTTCAACATGTAAGAAGTAGAAAGTACAGGTATTTGAGTTCAACATGTAAGAAGTAGAAAGTACAGGTATTTGAGTTAAACATGTGAGAAGTAGAAAGTACAGGTATTTGGGTTCAACATGTAAGAAGTAGAAAGTACAGGTATTTGAGTTCAACATGTAAGAAGTAGAAAGTACAGGTATTTGAGTTCAACATGTGAGAAGTAGAAAGTACAGGTATTTGAGTTCAACATGTAAGAAGTAGAAAGTACAGGTATTTGAGTTAAACATGTAAGAAGTAGAAAGTACAGGTATTTGGGTTCAACATGTAAGAAGTAGAAAGTACAGGTATTTGAGTTCAACATGTAAGAAGTAGAAAGTACAGGTATTTGAGTTCAACATGTGAGAAGTAGAAAGTACAGGTATTTGAGTTCAACATGTAAGAAGTAGAAAGTACAGGTATTTGGGTTCAACATGTAAGAAGTCAAAGTAAAAAGTCGTCAGAAAAATAAGTAGTGGAGTATTGATACCAGAAAAATGTACTTAAGTACAGTAACGAAGTATTTGTACTCCACTACTTCCCACCTCTGACAGGGAGAGAGAGAGGGAGAGAGAGAGGGAGAGAGAGAGGGAGAGAGAGGTAGCCTTTCATTCAGGAGTCTGAGAACGTGCAGGACTCAGACATACACAAGCAGTTAGCTGTGTTTACAAAAGCCAGCAGCAGAACCAATGCAAACCATACGCATTGCACATACACCAGGCAGAGTGTGTGTGTGTGTGTGTGTGTGTGTGTGTGTGTGTGTGTGTGTGTGTGTGTGTGTGTGTGTGTGTGTGTGTGTGTGTGTGTGTGTGTGTGTGTGTCGTGCCAAAGCAGCAGGTCTTAATGCAGCAAAGGCAAAATAGAGCTGATGTTTTTTAAAACGTGCATACCCCAGAGAGCACAATCCCTCCCCGGTTTCTGTCGTATTGGCGTCTGGCTTTGGTTCTCATCCATCCAGCTTCCTGTGGGTCCGAAACCACTGCCACATTTCACAGACTGCGTCCCCGCCGTGCCACAGATAAATCTGTTTTGAGTTGCCTTTCATCGCGTCCAAACATTACCACATGAGAATCTGCGAGGGTGAGAGGATAGTGATGCACAGAACCGGGGTGTTAAAGAGTTAAATATCACATGTGACAACACAGGTGTAATACATCCACACACAGATGCTCACTCACACTCACAGTGTGAATGCAGTGAGAAGCTGAAGTGGATCAAAGACGGCACATTGTACACAGGCAGAGACAAAGCATAGGCTAGTGATTATCATTGACGTTTTTTTTCACTGTTTATTTATCTCTGACTTTAACAAAGTACAGCTTGAAGGTTCATTGTTGAGGTAATCGTTGAGTTATGAGTTAACTTTAATTGATCTGATAAAGTTGGTCAAACATTTTGTGATTTTGTAACTCCTGTCTTAGCTGTGTCTATATTCACATACTTGTTTACTTTCATTTGATATTTTGAGTGTATCCCAATGCAAAGTATGGCAATATGCTGTGTAATATAAATACCCAGATGGCGCACTCTTTACTGTCTAACATTTAAGTGAGGAACACTGAACAGTTGCCATCTTGGGTAGATTACAGAAGTTGCAGTAGCTCCTGTAAACACAGCGAGTGTTTTCTCTCTGCATTATTTCATGAACGCAACACTATACTGGTACAGTACAACAGCGACAGTGCACATTCATTAACATTTCTGTAAATGTGCCAGAGTTAGCCAAGAGGCTATTTTTTCATCTGTAGTCCCTGGACAGATTTTGTAAATCAACCTAAAACACATTTCAGCATGACCTTTCAGGATGACACTCTATTTTCCGAATAAAGGAATCAAGATGTGGCTAAAAACTGTCGAAACACAAGTGGATCTTGTGATCAGATGTTTGTCTAAAAATTAGGGCTGTCAAACGATTACAAATTTTAATCAGATTAATCACAGCTTAAAAATTAATTAATCATGATTAATCACCATTCGAACTATGTCCAAAATATGCCATTTATTTATGTATATTGTTGTGGGAATGGAAAGATAAATGAAAGAAGGCGGATATATCCATTTAACATACAGTATCTATGTTTATTATAACATTTTTCTGCGTGTCAAAATGAAAGACAACCCACACACCTATCAATCATCAAACCGTGGGGTCTTAATTCATTACGTGTTGATTTCTATCAACGGGGGAGTACTTCAGGAAAGTCGACGGGGGGGGGGGGGGGCGGCGGCTAGTGGAGTACTTCGTGACCACAGAGTGTGAACGTTGTGATCAGCTGTTTTAGCGCAGTTCTCCAGTGAAGGGGGGGAGTCTCCCTCCGCAGCCGGTTGGCGTAGTTTTGGCACAATTCCGTTGTACAGACCGACGTTAACAGCAGCCCTGTCTGTGCACACGGAGAGCGACTCTGTCGTCCGGTGATCTAACCGCCTTCTGGAAAAGCTTCACAAGTACGTCGGTACGCAAATGCGCTTTGTGACACAAGTGACGGTACGCATTTCAGAGAGATTACGCACATAACCTGCGTACCAGTTATGTGCACCCCTGTACTACAGCAAAAGTATTCTCCGTCGGGACTTCCTGCAACAACACCACGCCGTTATCAAAGATGTTCTATTGAGAAGACGATCACTACGTGACAAAAGTTTTCAAAACCGTGGCTACTGAAATCAATCTTACTAACTGCTGTCTGTGCAATTTACTACGCGCGAGTTGGCAGACTTTATTTTGCTTACTTTAACACCATTTTTCATGGTGGGGCTAAGCCATTTCTGGTGTAGCCTACCCCAGCCATACCCTGGCGCTGCCACTGGTGGCACGTATGGGGCGGGCCATTCTGCACATGCGTTAAATGCGTTAAATATTTTAACGCAATTAATTCAAAAAATTAATTACCGCCGTTAACGCGATAATTTTGACAGCACTACTAAAAATCGAATTTAACCAGATGCCAGATCAAAGGTTATGTGTAAGGATCTATGACACACTAACAACGGTAGGCTACGGTATGAGGATTTAGGGTGCGTTCACACCTGCCTTGTATAGTCCGGTTGAATCGAACCCTGGTGCGTTTAGCCGCGTGGTGCGGTTCGTTTGGGTCAGTGTGAACACAATCCGAGACCTCTGAAGTGAATTAAAGAACCGGACTCTGGTCCGCTAAAATAGGTGGTCTCGGAGCACTTGCTTGCGAACTCTGGAGCGGTTCATTGCTGATGTGAAGACAGTCCGCACCAAAACATAGGAAGCGTAGTATTTACGTGTCACAAGAACGTGGATATCTTCAAAAATCTTTAGCGAAAGAGTCTTTCAAGGCATCCGCGGTTGTTTAGAAGGTTCGGTTTGCGTTCAGACGGGCAAAACTCAAACGGACGATAAAGTCATGTGCACGGAAATGCTGTTTAACCATTGGTCAGACATTAAGGGGGTATGTGAAGCTGACCGTTGAGCGGCCCACACCAAGCAAGGAGGCAGAGGCAGAACGTCCAAAATACAACCTGGTGTGGGCATTTATTAAGTCAGGAACACATGACACACAGCCTCAATCCTGCTGTTCTCCTTGCACACATCCTGCAGCCACAAGGATCTCACACATCCTACCAGCCTCTCAACAGACAGGGCAACAGACCCTAAATACACCCACTCTAATCAGCACAACAAGACACAGGTGAGGGGGGAGGAGACAACACAGGACACCAGGTGCACACAATCATCAGCCACAGACAACATATTATTTGCACTTGCTCAATAATTAGTATGAATTATGTGCAAATATGTAATGTCAACTGTACTGTGCAATCACGCTAATAAAGTGCAATATTACCCGGCCTGAAGCCGTCAGTCCATAGTGACGAAGTTACCTTCGTCACAGGGTAAAAACGCAAATCCCGGCAATTTCTACCGGAGCCTCCGCCATGGAGCATCGGCACTTTCGGCAGGTTATTCTCATGCTGCTGTTAATCTGGAGATCAACAGACACTAGCGGCCCGCGCATATGATTATATAATCAGACAACGTCCGTTAAAAAACATTATAACACAATGAGAGACGTTCTGCAGTCAGGAGGGGCGTTTCACCGACGACAGGTGTTCTTACTTTTATGTAGCTGACGGAGAACTTTTACTTTACACGACACTGTTCAACACTTCATTCTGCTTCACTCTTTAACTAAACAACCGCGGATATCTTCAAAGACTCTTTCGCTAAAGATTTTGAAGATATCCAAGTTCTTGTGACACGTAAATACTACGCTTCCTATGTTTTGGTGCGGACTGCGTTCAGACCAGCAATGAACCGCTCCAGAGTTCACTAGCAAGCGCTCCGAGACCACCTATTTTAGCGGACCAGAGTCCGTTTGTTTAGTTCACTTCAGAGGTCTCGGACTGTGTTCACACCGACCCAAATGAACCGCACCAAGCGGCTAAACGCACCAGGGTTCGATTCAACCGGACTATACAAGGCAGGTGTGAACGCACCCTTAGTTAAGTTAAGGGTTTTTTCATGGGGTGTTTTGGCACTTTTATTAGCATATTCCTTCAAAAACGTCATATTTGAACCCAACGTACTTTGGTTTAACCATCTCAAAAAGCATGATCCCAAACATAACAAAAGCCTCATAAAACATTTCAAGGGGGGGGGGGGGGGGGGGGGGGGGGACACAAACTCTGTCCCAGATCACAACAGCAGAATCACATACTGCCTGCGGTACGAAGGCAGAACATTAGCTCTGCTCAGGCTGCAGCTTTGACTTGGTCAATTTCATGCTTTTCTTTTCTTGGGAGGGGAGCGGGACCCAAATCCAAAGTGTTTGGGAACATTGGGTGTAGCCGCTGGTTCAAATGCAGAGCTGAAATGGGCTCAATTTCAAATTGTGTGTGTGTAAAGTGTCTGGCTCTTTCTATGCCTGGCAGTTGATTTCTGAGGTACTTGGCACTTGGTCTATCCCCCACTCCTCTACTTCTTGGACTTTCCTTATGCAGTTGGTTCCCTTTGGCCCTCTTTACCTCGAATGCCACAACATTTCCACCACATTTAGTGTCTCTATTTTTTCTAAGTGTTCTTTTTTTCACCTCTCTTCTCCTCTTTCACTTCCTCTCAGCCTACAGTAAGTATATCTTTTACCCACTATCCCTTTCAGCCCTCACTATGTTGACTGTTTTACCTTTCAATCTCTCTTGTGCTATATTCCCCGTGGAGTAGGCCTATGGACAGTGCTGTGTGTGCATCGTTTGTTTTTGTTTTTTGTGTGTGTGTGTGTGTGTGTGTGTGTGTGTGTGTTTGTTTGTGATAGTCTCACTCGGGAATAAAAAAAAGATAGAGATAAGGAAGAATATTGTAAGCTAGAGTTAAGTGTGTGTGTGTCTGACATGGGCAGGAAAAAAAGAACGAGAGAGATAAGAAAAAAGATTGGAAGCTGGATCAAAGTGTGCGTGTGTGTGTGTGTTTGTGTGAGAGAGAGGGAGGTTGAGTACATTATTAAAATTATACTCATGTGAGTGTGTGTGTGTGTGTGTGTGTGTGTGTGTTGTCCCACTATATACTGTATGACCGCTGAATGAAATGCGACCTAATGAGATATAAGCTGTCCGTGTTGCCGAGGTGTGTGTATAGTATATCCCGTGTACTGTATAAAGTATACTGTCTGTGTAGTATATTGTGTAGTCATCACTATATGCCCGTGTGTGTGTGTGTGTGTTGCCTGAACCCCCCGGGCTGTTTGCAGCAGCGAAGCAGTATTTTAGCTAACAACTGCATATGGACGGAGAGAGACATCTCACTTCTCCTTCTGACACTCCAGCCTGGAGGCAGGACAGAGGGAAGCTGACACACACACACACACACACACACACACACACACACACACACACACACACACACACACACACACACACACACACACACACACACACACACACACACACACACACACACACACACACACACACACACACACACACTAACTAGACCCAGGAGACAGGCAGTGTGAGGGATGAAGATACACACGGTAAAATCAGATAAATAACGACATAGATAGAGACAAATGTTTTAGATACGACAGTCAAGTAAAGACAGATTATGATGATATTCAAAATAGAGGCCTGATGTTTATGTTGAAGTAAAGTGACGACGCTCAAATATGTGATTGCGTGTCGTATGGGAAGTGCACCAACCTTCAAAAGAATACTTGTTTTACTGTAAGTCCTTGAATTGACAGTCCAATATGAATCTTCACTCTGGATTTAAACAACAAACCAAATGACTATTACTAATATTAGTTTATAATACTATGTAATGATGGAAACATTACAGCTGTCATCATATACCATGACACCATGACAAGTTGCTGAATTGTAGGGCCATTTTTGTATGTTGTGGGTGTAGCGGCCAAAATCATATAGAAATAAAACAGATAATTAACTTAAAATAATACAGCCGCTGAGGCACTAGTTAGCAGATCTTACGCAGGGCAATGATCCAGGTCCAGACAAGATTCTCCATTTGTGCAGTTTATTCCGATAACAAAGTACAACGAACAGGTTTCCTATATCTCTTTTCTTTAAGCCGTTCCTATGGCTTTCCTTTGTGTGGCTTGAAACACCCTGGTAAAAAACCGTTTGCCTACTAGTGCTCTGGCCCCATCACCCACCTGTCTCCAAATATACACAATTACACCAGGTGCTCTAATCACCCAGTGCCCAAAACATGCCTTCAAAATAAAAGCATAGAAACTACTTTAACTTATGACGCTAACTAAGAATACATATACATAAATGATAATAATAAACACTATAAACAGCAAGAAAATAAATGTTAAACTATTAAATAATATAAAGAGATATATATATAGCTCCAACAGTGGGTTTCTTTTGTATTTCAATCTTTAATTATCTTAAGCTTTTCTTGGCATCAAATACCTTCTTGCCATGTCTTATAATTTGTTGGCTATATCTGTTGCAAATGTTATGTTATCAAACCGAACTGATATTCAATATTATCCCACAAAAATGTATTTATCGTCATTATTGGTGTAGAGTATTGTATAGTAGAGTTTGGATCAAGCTTATGCCAGAAGATGAGTCCCAGCAGTACTTTATTATAATAGATCAACCGTATTTCGTTGTACCTGGTGCGATGACAATAAAGGAATTATATTCTATTCTATTCTATTCGCCCTTCATCTGCCCTTCATCTGCCCTCCTTCATGCGTACGCTTGTTGGAAAATCTCCATCCACCTTGCTCGTACCTTTCGTTCTTCTTTCTGTACTTTTCCTATTCCCCTTTATTTTCTCCTTCACCTTCAGCCACGTCTTCTGCTCATCCCGATGTCCCACGGCTTCTCCAATCTGTCCGCTCCTCTGTTCCGCGCTGCCAGCTGGCCGAGGACAGCGCCCCCTGAGGGGAGGACAGGTGTAGCGGCTCACACTCCACTGAGCAGATACCTGTGGCATCGGGCGGGCACACACCCAACAATGAGAGCATTTGGAGACACTGATATAAGGTACACTAATATCAGGAAGCAAGTAAGTACAAGCAGGAACACAAAGGGATGAACAAGTGAAAGCTGAAAGTACATTTACATTATTTAGATGACACTTTTACCCTTCACCCAAACTTGCTACAGTAACAAAAAGTGCATTTAAACATCAATACCAACACATTTGCAGACACTGATATAAGGTACACCAATAT
Source organism: Gymnodraco acuticeps (assembly GCF_902827175.1). Lineage (NCBI taxonomy): Eukaryota > Metazoa > Chordata > Actinopteri > Perciformes > Bathydraconidae > Gymnodraco > Gymnodraco acuticeps. The sequence goes on from NW_022991462.1 coordinate 160,948, forward strand.
AGGGAAGCAAGTAAGCACAATAGGAAATCAAAGGGATAAAAAAGTGAAACCTGAAAGTACACTTACTCAAGTACTCTTACATTATTTGGATGACACTAAGTTGAAGTTACGAACAAAAGTGCATTTAACCATGAGTATCAATAAGCCAAACCATTGCAAATGCTACTGTATCGGTACATTGCTACTTAAGTACTATGTTGATGTACTTTTACCATAGTTGATTTATTAAGTAGGTACCTTTGTAAATAATCTAATCTAAGTTGTTTGTAACGTTGTAACGTGCTTTTAGTTTAATGTAATGAGTGAGAACCCGCTGCTGCAGATACACGCTTTACAACATCAGGAAGATACGTCCCCAGCTGACCCAGAAAGCGACTCAGGTTCTGGTCCAGGCTCTCGTCATCTCACGCCTAGACTACTGCAACTCCCTCCTGGCTGGTCTACCTGCATGTACCATCCGACCTCTGCAGCTCATCCAGAATGCAGCGGCTCGTCTGGTCTTCAACCTTCCTAAATGTTCCCACACCACTCCGCTCCTCCGCTCCCTTCACTGGCTTCCGGTAACTGCTAGAATCCACTTCAAGACACTGGTACTTGCTTACCGTGCTGCGAATGGATCTGGCCCTTCCTACATCCAGGACATGGTTAAACCGTACACCCCAGCGCGTGCACTACGCTCTGCATCAGCCAAACAACTCGCTGCACCCTCGCTGCGAGGGGGACCCAAGTTGCCATCAGCAAAAACACGTGGGTTTGCTATCCTGGCTCCAAGATGGTGGAATGAGCTCCCCATTGAAATTAGGACAGCAGAGAGCTTACACACCTTCCGGGGGAGTCTGAAAACTCATCTCTTTCGACTCCATCCTCGAGCGATAGAGTTACTAGAGTTTTTGTTAGGAGTTAGGCAAGAAGCCTGTATGTTATTTTAATTGTTTTGTTAGGTACGTTTAGGGCAATTCTGTAGAGAGGATTTGTTTGTTATGTTGGGGTTGTCTCAACTCCTTGGCATCCATTAAATCTACTAAAAGTGATTTCTTCCTTTTGGATTATGATAGTATAAAAGGTCATATGAGGTATTTAATGAATATCAGGAAACAGCCATTCTGCATACTGAGTGCTTATAGTTTTGGTACATTAAGTATATCTTGGTGCCAATACTTTTTTATTTAAGTAAGATGAATGCAAAACATTCCCTTGTAACAGAGTATTTCTTAACCGTGGTATTACTACTTCTACTTAAGTTCAAGATCTGAGTACTTTGTGCACGTCTTTGTTTGGCACATTTTGGACAACTAGCACACCAGGCTTGCTTAATAAACACATGTCTTCCTAAACCCGGATAAAGTAAGCGCCAAGTCTTCTTCCTCTGCTTCTCCACCTACTGTGCAATCTCAGGTCTAGTTATCAAAGCTTCTTTTGCTCTGCCTCAATGCAAGAAAAGGGCAGAGATTGATTCAAATGATTGCTGATAACGTGACGACACTGTCTCCCTCTGCGTATTAACAATCTGCTCGGTCGCGGTCCGTCACAAACACCATCACTCCTCCTGCTGCCGTGTGGGAAGATCATTGTTTGTGATTTATTTACTTTCAATCATTCGGGAAGGAGACAGTGGGAGAAACACGGAGCTCTGTGGGATCAATGTGTCTGTGTTTACTCCGCTCTGTTTGGGTGCTTCTGACACTGCCATCAGCTTCACATAAAAGAAATAGAGAGGGCTTGGTTTGGAACCGGCTTTTCCTCAAGTTGTTCCAACAACAGGATTTTGGGTTTGTGGATGTTTACTGTTTTCAAAAGAGAGAGTCAACTCAAGCAAAGAAATAATCTCCAACTCTTTAACGAAAAACCTGCTCTTTTCCCAATTATCTTTCCTTACTATTGAATTTCACGTTCTGTTTATCCTTCCATTTCAGACTCAGAATAACGTGAAGGCTTGTGTGCATCCGGATAATCAATCCTGATCTCTCGCCAGAAGGAGAAAGATTGATTTGTTATGTCTTGGAGACGCCGTTTGATTTTCCTTTTTTTTGTTGTTTAGAGGCTGAGAGAAAGGCTTGTTTTGTCTCGCCTGTCTCTTCAGCTCAAAGAAACACTGACCCCTAACGAGTCCAGTCAGCGACCTTTTGACCCCGACGACCTGGGCGGCCATTGATCACTCTAACGCACGGATTAGCAATGCACCATGGGATTTGGAGTCCCTGATCAAAGATATTTCTGTGAAGGTTTGCAGGGGTTGCTTTATGGATCTTCCGGGGGAAAAGGACAGATAATCTAGAACAAATTAGCGTCATGAAGCGATAGCCACTGCTTTTGAAGCCCGTGCTAATTTGCTTTGGTGAAATAAACGATAAAGGGAATAAATGTTATCTTAATTGGTGGGTACGATCCTCTTTGATGTGGATCACTGAAGTCCACTGGTTCTCGTGGATGTATAATGAGATCGAAGCAGCTAGCTTTGTTTTTGTGAAGGCGGTAATGTGATCGGAGTGGTTAAGGCAGGCGAGGCTTATGGGTCTTTTCAATCTAAAGTTAGTATGTGCTGTCATGAGGAAAAGAGAAAAGGGGGGGGGGCATTGAAATGGATGTGACGTGAATCCACTCCAAGTCCCTGGGGGGCTGAAAGAGGGAAGAATTAGATTAGTGGAAGAATGCAATCAGTGTGACTACATTACCGAGTATGATGAGAGAGGAAGCGAGGGGAGATGTGAGTGACAAGATGTTGGACGGCAAAACGTTTTCGAGACTGCGCCGTGAATGCCAAAAGAGGGAGAGAGGAGGGGGGGGGGGGATCCATAACTGCAGATGTGATATATCTCTAAAACCAAAGCCAGGGAATTGATGAAGAGGTTCTTTAAATTATATATACCATGCATTTCTCCATAACCTATTCCAGCGGCCTTATTTTCAAGAAAAATCGAATTACCCAACGCAGGAAAAACTTCTGGTCCAACCAAACAACATTATGGAAATGACATATGACTTTGAGGAGACAGAAATCCTTTTTATAACATCGGATCAGAGGAATATATAGGAGGGGGGAAATACCTGGCACAAGTTTCAACATTTTGTCTTTCTGGTTAAATAAAAGAATGAGTGAACAGAGGAGCTGTGAGTTGGTTGGAAAGATCTGCCGAATGAGCGAGAGGTTTCCTTTTACTCTATTTACCCTGACTACAAACCCAATTAGCTCAAATCAGATGCAGTGTTTACACTAGCATCAGGAGATGATTAAGTGAAACCTAGCATTGGAGTCTCACGTTCCACCTCGTCGTCTCTTTTGGATTGTGGGTCTCAAACACACACACACACACACACACACACACACACACACACACACACACACACACACACACACACACACACACACACACACACACACACACACACACACACACACACACACACACACACACACACACACACACACACACACACACACACACATGCAATAACATGCCAGCCAACCAGTGACCAAAAAAACAAAACACTTTTTATAAAATGGGCCCTATATAGTTCCATACAATTGGAAGATATTGTTGTCCAAATACACTGGTTTATTGGTTTGGACCAATGTGTGAAGCATCCCATCCCCACTTTATTGAAGCTATTTGTCCAACTGAAATGCTGGTACTGTTTCAATGAAAGTGACACGTCAAACCTCCTGAGAAAAATACAATGGGCCTCTGGAACAGCAGTGGGTTGCGCTTTGTCCACACAAAACATGGACTCTTTTTGTTAAGAGAGAAAATGTGTTTTCAGTGTGCAATTTTCTAGAGTTATCTTACGAGGTTAGTTTCATTTTATTTTGGTCACCAACCTATAGGTACTTTATGTAACCTTATTAAAGTCCAATTGTAACCGAGGGTAGCAACAGCCGTATATATAAAACATTCAACGGGTGCCTTTTCGTATTTGTGTTCAATACTTTGGTTGGAGCATCATATTTCAGTTAAAATAAGTAAGTACGGTCAGGTACATAAATACATAAATCAGGTACGTTACCTAAAATAAGTCCTAATGTTTACTTGTTGGCGCTTTATGTGTCATAATCCAGTGGTGAACCGTCAGGGCCTTCAAGGTGTTCAGAGAATACCCTGGAACACTCAGATAAAACAAACAACAAATCGATTTAATTATATAAATAAAATGTAATAAAATGTATATAAAATGAATAAATGAGAATGGTACCTGTGTTGTTGATCTGTAATATTACAGTGTTACGTTGATTTGTTTGTCCTTCTCGGACCATGCACTACGCATTTCAGTGGTTTTGTGTTAGAAAAGAAAGCAACCAATCAGATCTTGTTCTGGGTCTCTGGGTAGAATATCCTTCAACCAAGGTATTCTACATCCTTGATCGAATGCCCTGGCCGTTGCTCTGAATGAGAGCGTACGTTCAGACTGACAGTTTGATCAACCAATCATATATTGATTTGTAGCCAATGGGCGTGTTCTTTCAGAGTTCCCCTCGGTTTCAGAGTGTTCTAGAAGGCCCGCTAGTTAACTGGCTCGAGACAGAGGATCTAGATGAATGCGACGAAGCAATTCATGCCGTTTTATTGTTTTTAACGTTGAAATGACAAGTGCAACAGGTGAAGATGAAGTTGTTGCGGAATTGTTGTGAGTACCCTTTTCAAGACGACAATTCGGTGAAAAGACGGACATTATAATGGGTGAGGGGGGGGGGGTGTCTAGTCTACAGAAGGTCCAGTTGTGATAGACACGGTTCGCCACTGTCAATCACACTAAAGGCTGCTGTTCTCTTGTTTTGTATCAATGATCAACCATGTGCTGCAAATAGATTAACTTGTAGCTAAAGCAGACTCCGTCCAACCAGCATCGAAGAGGCTTAAAAGTTAGTTGAGACCAAAAACAGAGCTTGAAGGAAATTGAATATCTAAATTATACTCATGAGCTGAAAACAAAAACCACCCCAGGAATAGAATAATTTCGCAGCGGATCTGCTGGATGTGTAAATAGGTCACTGTTTGCTAACAACTTCGCTGTATCTAATTAAAAGTGGATATCAGGCATGTTTTCCTTGTTTTTGCTGACCGGAAATGACCAAGTGAATTCAGGCTCAAGATTACAATATCTAGCAAACTAGATCAAAGTATTAAAAATACCCGTTATCTGTAGGTTTCGTTGACATAAAGAAGCAGAGGTTTCTGTGAGTCATTACATGAAGAACCAGCACACTGACCAAAATCCCTTAAATTAAACCTTGGTTCTTTATGCATAGCTTAACTCTCAAAATCCAGCCCACTCATTTAATCCCAACATCTGCCCTTTCTACCCCCAACTCCCCACCACTCTGTGCCTACATATATCCAAGTACAACCCCCACCCCCGTATGTAACACATGCCAGCAGTGAAAGCAAACAAAATGGAAGTGAACGGGCAAACATGGATCTGAACACATTGTTTGGTGTCCGGATCTTTTCCGCCTGTGTTGTGGATTTTCCACGGCGGATCAAGTTTGGCTGTTTGGCTCTCCGAGAAACGACCAATCATAACAAATCCCTCGTACATTAACGAAACTATACGTACACGTGCAAAATATGTTACCACATGTGAGCACGATTGCGATTGATGTTCACATATTTTGGGTTAAACAAATGCCATTTGGATTAAACGATCCGTTAAGGAAACGCTGCATGGAAGACATTTTCCATGGCCGCTGTTCATCCTCTTGTAACGTTATCCCATCAACAGCTGCCACTCATAAACCTCTCTATAATGCCCACTCACTGAATATAAACACATAATGAATTCTCAGCTAATTTGTTTCCTCTTATCTTTTTAAATGACACCATGCGAGCTCCTCAGGGAGAATAATGACAGCTTCCTCTTGTGGTTTACATGGTTTACCAGGATCAGAGGCTCTGTGTGTTTGTTTGTGTATGCAACATGTGTGCATGGGAGGGCGGATGGTGTGTATCTAAGTGTGTATCTAAGTGTGTATCTAAGTGTTTATCTAAGTGTGTATCTAAGTGTGTACA